>NC_142573.1:14116052-14420131 GCF_041283825.1 Pyrus communis
AGCGGGAAACTAATGACCCTTAAGTGGACCGCAGACAACACGGTAGACCCAGCTGGGATACTGGAGCCCAAATACATGTCTGCTCCAGCAGGGAGTGGGCTGAGTTGTACGTCATCTGGAGCATGACACGAGCCTTGATGATTTCAAAGTGTGGTGGAATACCACCATATTTAGACCAAGGTGTATGCCTTGACATAAGAAACGGGGTGGGGGACTTGCTGGCCGAAATTGATTCGAGAAGATAAAAAGAAGAATCTGTATCCGTAAACGTAAGTGGAATCCCTTGTAAAATATTCCCCCAAAAGGGGTTCGAAATAAAAAGTTACATGTAAGCCAAGAGGCCACTTTGAAATGAGAAATCACAGGCTTGGTGGAGAAATTGAGCAGAGGAAGTGAAGAAAACTAGGGATGGAGAAACCAAAGGTAATGAAACATATATATACACACATATACATATATATATATATATACACACACACACATATACATATACATATATATATATATATATATATATATAGATAGCCCGGTGTGCATAGAGATATATACAAATATATGAAAAGTACGTACATAGATCAGCATGTCGGTATGCAAAGATATGCACATATATGTTGCTCGTAGGTGTGCCTATATAGGATTATGTACCTAGACATATATATATATAGGCTAAGGCAAGTGTCAGTGTCAGTGCATATATATATATATATATATATATGTATGTATGTGTGTGCGTCTGTATAAAAGCAGATGGGTGTGCAGACTAGGCGTGTTCGGCAAGGGAGACGCACTTTTATTTTAGACTTCTGCGCTGCAGCTGTTGCTTTCGTGAGTTCGACAAGATGGGACAGAGGTTTGTATAATAGATACATATATGTATAGCCTCTCAGACAACCTTCACAGTTAGATTTTTCAAGTCAACGTTTGTAAATCTTGTCAGTCCAACATTATCCTATTAAAACTGGCTTTGTAGGTATTGATTTCTTCATCCCTGAGGCTCTTGACGAGCCGTTGAAGGCCGATGCCAAGCACGCGGTGCTGGTGGTGAAAACTCAAATAGCATGATGGGTGAGTAAAAGAAGGGTATTCTCGAATGTCTAGTAAATTATTTTTCAAGTGCAAAAACATGTGAGAGTAAATTCGGTGTCCAAAGACAAAATTTGGTTGTACTGCAAACCACACTAAAAAAAAAAAAAAAAAAATTACTCACAATTCGTTAAGGTCTTGCACCATTTCAGCTCAATTCACATGGCCCAATGGACCCTTCACTATATCTTCAGATTGTTTCACATTTTTCTTTAAAATTCATGTTCTGTTCTCAAATTATATTTTCTATAAAACTTGCACAAACACATTAAACTCGACAATTTAACACAATAGGTAAAGTGGTATAAAATATATGTACTATATCGACCTAACACCAACAATCCACTTACTTTCTCAAAGGAATTATTCATTTTTAAATTGCCTCCTCCATTTCTTGGGTACAATATTTATTACAAACATTACATTTCTCACTTTCTGTAACACATATGTATATAGAACACATACGGTATACCAAGAATTCCTCTATCTAATTTGGAAATTGAGTATCTTTATGCAATAGGCAAACATGAAGGCAAAGAAGAGCGCGAAGCCGACAAGAACTCCAGCAACTGGTCCCATGAAATTTGGATTATATCCAAAATAGTTTTCTACATACCATTTCACAGTTGGGTCAGGTGTTAACCCAGGTGCTTTAATGGTGTCCTCAACATCACCATATTGTGACACAATCAATCCATACACCGTCCACGCTACCGGGCATATCCAGTAATACCAAATCCACCACTTGGGTATTTTCTGCAAATTCGAAAGTTCAAGCCGTCGTGTTAACAAAGGTTTATAATGAGTTATGATCACTTGGTCGACAACTAACCATGGTAATCAACTGTCGGATCAAGATTCAGTACTTTATATTCAAAATTTAGTTCTCGAGAATGTATTTTAGTTGCCTTTTGGAATTAATTAATGTGATCCAAATCCAAATCAGTTGCTGATCCTGGATATCACAGTGAATGGTGACTAAGGGATCATAACATATCATTTATAGCTAAATTTGAAATAGCTTCTTGTAGGAAGAAGAATACCCTTACCGGTCTTGGTATGAAGAAACCCGAGAAGAGGTTGAAGAATGAATAAAACGTCGATGCCAATATGGCTGCTACTTGGTGGTTTGGTGAGATGGCGACAGTCATCATTCCGTAATATGTGAAATAAAGGAATGAGATGAAGTTGACAAAGAAGAACCAGAAGAATTTTTCCGCTGTCCATTGAAAGCTCACCATAGCATACACAATCAGCACATAATATACAGTTTGAACAAACACATATGGTATTTCAACAACCACCTGCATGCCATAGGGATGATTTTTAAATCAATGCCATCGGATATCTAAATGTGACCGAATGCAAAGATATCTACTTATATACGCTATAACCCCTCAATGTACCTGTGCTAGTGCATAAGGTAAGGCAGAGTACATCCCAGCAGCTCGTTCTCGATAAAATACTGCTCTTTCAGTGGCGACTACCGGCTGCACTGTTGAGCAGTTATTAATTCCAATGGAAAGTACAGCATTATACATGGCTCCAATAATCATGGTCAGGTCAGCTGAGCTTTCTCTGAAAGTTAAAAGACAATTCTAGTTGATTGAGGGTCTACATAAACTCTTGAATTTGTAAAGTCACGACTCACGAGAAGCAAGTCGATCACAAACCTTTTGGCGCCAACCTTCCAGAAAATAGATCCAACCAGGAGGGCAGAGGCAAAGGTAAAAAAGAACCTAACAAGGATATAATCAGGACTTCTCCAGTAAGTCCACCAGTGCTTCCAAAGGCAAGATTTGAACTGCTCCCACATTGATTGAGAATACTGAGATGGAAAATACAGATCATTTGCTCCTGGTGGTGGTATGCTTAACTCTGTCACTAAAGCTTTGTTTCTCCTGGTCATATGCCCAAAGTCAGCCAAATCCTAAAATCTACACATTTTGTTTTTCTCTAGGGTTTCTTTTTGACTTACTGGTACAAGGAAGATGACTTGTAGTGTTGAGCAAAGTCGATTTCAACCCGGAGCTCAGTTGCTGCCGAACTCACCTCAAGCATCCATGTTGCTGGATTATACTTTTCTTTAATTTTTGGAACACCAGGAACTGCCTGCAATAGGTCAATGAATGTGTCCTTACGTAGTAATTCATTCTTTGTTTTTGTACAACATTAAGATGAAGAAAAATATTTTGGGCAGGTAAATACCTCAAAATATTCCACGACCTTGTGAGAATTGCGGCCCAATGGTCCGGAGTATATCAACTGTCCTCTCTTCATGAGTAGCAGCTCATCAAAGGCCTCAAAGATATCTATGCTAGGCTGATGAATTGTGCAGACAACTGTTCTACCAGTGTCCACCGTATTTCTAACCACCCTCATAACAATGGCAGCTGCCCTTGCATCAAGACCTGATGTTGGCTCATCCATGAAAATGATCGAGGGATTAGCAACGAGCTCAACTGCAATTGTCAACCTCTTTCTCTGTTCGGTTGATAACCCGGTAACTCCTGGAAGCCCCACTAAAGCATCTTTGAGACCGTCAAGCTCAACCAGTCCCATCACTTCATCTACAAAGGTCTGAAAACATAACAAAACAAAGGGAATGCAGTTTTGGCAATCAAATAATCATGCTATACATTGTTCAGAAAAGTATTCCAAGTCATAAGTTTTACCATCTTTTCCTCTTTGGTGACTTCTTTAGGGAGCCGAAGGAAAGCTGAATAAATCAATGAATCCTTGACAGTGACTTGGGGTGAGTGGATATCATTTTGTTCACAATAACCAGAAATTCTGGCAAAGGTTTCTTGTTTCTTAGGGTACCCAGAAATTCTAATATCACCTTCAATGTAGCCACCTGTTTTTCTTCCTGCTAAGACATCCATCAAAGTTGTCTTCCCCGCCCCGCTGACTCCCATTAGAGCTGTCAAGATCCCAGGCCTAAAGGCACCAGTTACTTCACAAAGTAGCTGAAGCCTGTCCTCTTTTACTCCTCCTTCCTTCATTTTCTGTCAATCAAACGATAATTACACCAATAATGTTTAGAATCACAACTAATCATTTGAGATGAATAAAGAGTGCCATTGGGGAAAAGAAATATTACGAGGGGCACGTCCACATAGTAATTAACACTGTCAAAGGACATTGCAAGAGGAGTATAGGGAAGAACCATTCCTCTCTTTAGGGTAACAACATTTCCTGCTTCAAGAGACAAATTAGCATTTCTACCAAGTCTATTCGCATTTGATCGACTGCCCAATCTCCATATTTGCATTTCTCCTAAAAGATTATTAGGCCTGGTGTCATGGATAATAGTACGTTCACATTGCATAGCTAGAATTGTGAGCATTGATTTGTTTCTTACCTGAATTGTTTCCATCAGAAGAAGATAATGATCGAAAAATTGGATCCGTCTTTAATTTGGGTCTTCTGAAATTCTGGTCATCCTTCGATTCTTCTTCATCTGCTCTTATTTCCGCTGCTACTTCTTCAGATATCATAGGCTGTGGCTTTCCAAGAGCTAACTTATTGAAATAATTAAGAGCATAAAAAAATGTCACCTCAAAACTACAATTAAAGCAGAAAGTCAATGTTACACCATTACATAAAAAAAGTAATGTGCACTCTTACGATTCAGGTACATAAGTACGAGTGTGAAAAGGATGTTGAAGAAAACTGCAAATCCGACAAGAGCTGCAGAGCCAATCCAAACCCAGTTTCTGTCAGGGAAAACACCAAAGTTCTCAAGCACTGCCACACCCAATCTGGTGGCATTATCTGAAGCCTGCAGCATATTAAAGTTCATTTCAGGAGCTACCCTTTATAAAATCAATCCAGCTTATTATAGATGTATGGCAGGGAGCAATTAAGCGTTACCAGTTTGTTCATCCACCTCGGTGCAAACATTTCGTTTACAGTAAGAGCATTGAAGCCATATGCCATAGGTGAAATCCAGTAGCTCCACACCCACCACTTTGGAATTTCACCTGTCACACATAAAACAACTCTTTGACTATTCTACGAGGTACTAAATTTTTCATTTCACCTGTTAGCTGCCACAACTCATATCGAATCTACTACCTATACGTACTTAAAGGTTTTTTTTATATGAAATAAACCAAGAATTCTGATTAAACAAAATAGAGATAAGCGTGTGTGTGCACACACACACGTGTGACCATAGTTACAAAACTGTATATATCATAGTGTCTTCTAAGGTTGATAAATATGGTATTCAATTTGGTACTGACCTCGAGGAATTAAGAAACCTCCAAGTATAAAAACAATCATCAGACTGATACTCCCGCCAGTGTTGGAAATGATCATGGTCCTGCAGACTCCAGCAATAAGCCTAAACATCCCAGCAGCCATTTGTTGGATCAGAAAAAACAGCAATAGTTGGTTGAAAAATCTGCAAAAAAGTGACAGCTGTGATCAGAATCTCGAAAAGTAACAAGTCAGAGATGAAATTAAGGGAAAAAAATGTAGTACCTGCTAGCTTCAGGTGCAAACCCAATTGTGTAATACGTAATGCCAACCCAAATAGTGGATTCTAAAAGGGATATAGGAATCCGGAGTAGGACACATGGGAGAGTGAAAGTCCATGCTGGGTGGAAAAGAAGGTCTCTGTGCTTGTAAAATACAGGGAGTCTTGCAATGGTCAGTGAGAGCTCAGAGAAACCATTAAACAAGTTAGTGACCAGGGAAAATATAATTGCACTGATAAACAATGCACCATCATTTTCATTTTGGGTGTGCATTTGGGTCCTTAAGAATACGGTAGTTGCTACAATTGCCACTATACTAATTTGGACCATCTTGAAAATGTAAACGAAAGAGTTTCTTTTTATCAGCAACCATTCCTTGGCAAAACAGGCCTTGAGAAGTTCCAATTTGGGTATTGAATATCTTGTGAAAACAAGGGCTGCTCTATGCCCTCGGGACTTATTGTAAGGGATTGAGAGCTCATTTTGGAGACTCATTCCCACATGGAACCGCTTGAACTGGTTTGCGAATTCAGTGACTGATATGTATCGGTATGGCTTGCTTCTGTCAGCCCAATATTGCTCTTGGTCTTTCCTTGAGGTTACCTGAAAAAGTTGATCAAAAAAATTTAATCAGTCTAACATTTTCTCAACTCGAACTCAGCCAAATTTAACTGTCTAAAATGTCAGGCCTTCTTTCCTCGTTACTTCTAATAAGATGTATCACAACCTACGTACCATTTTAAAGTGAGACCTATCAAGAAATTACCTCTTGTAAGAACTCAGCAGTTCCCTTTCGTTCGGGGCATCGAAATCCACAACTATCAAAGAACTCCAATATATGCTCACGTGGCCCCTGATAGACAATATGGCCCTTTGACAAAAGGATGATATCGTCAAAGAGATCAAATGTCTCAGGAGCTGGTTGGAGTAGGGACATCAAAATTGTGGCCTCAGTAATGTGTACAATTTGCTGCAAGCACTTCACTATTTGATATGTTGTAGAGCTATCTAGACCCGTTGATATCTCATCCATGAACAATGCTTTTGTAGGCCCAACAATCATCTCACCTGTATTGACTCATATATATATATATCTACCTTGGGATTTTATTGTATTAAATAACATTGTTTTCCATCAGCGACACTATTAGTTCATATCTAATCCGTATTATATATTGAACCTCTACTTATTAGCAAGTTCATCACAATCAGAATTTTCTTTAGTGGCCATAACACAACAAGGAAAGGGTGGGAATTGACCTGTGGTTACTCGTTTTTTCTGCCCACCAGATATCCCTCTCTGCATCTCATCTCCAACAATTGTATCCTTGCATATATCGAGCCCCAAAATCTGTACAATATTAAATCGAAAACATAATCGAGAATGGTTGGATACCAAACAAAGAATTAAAACGATCAATTATCTCATTTTGAAGTTTGGTATTTACTTACTCTGAGAGTATAGTCAGTAATGAGACTACTCTCAACTCCTCCCATTGATGTAGCCTGAAATAAACCAGAAATCCAGAAATATAAGCTAAATAAATCATGCTTTTAAGCAGAGTTTAGGGATGTGGCATGAATATACGTTACCTTCATGAAAAGGTCAATATCTGCCTCAGGAAATATGCCAGCGTCCTTTTCTCTTCTAGCAAGCTCACAAAGAAGTTCTATGACCCAAAGCTTTTTTTATTATAATGTTAATTCATTTCCAAAATTACATGAAAATAAAGGGCTTGTTAGGTATACATGATTGGATTGAAATGGATAACCCATTAAAGTAAAGGTATCTTGAAGGTATAAATTATAAAATTATGACCGCCAAGAGGATAGGATGGATTACTCATGACGAAAACATATCCATTCCAATGCCTCTCGAAATAAAAAATCATTCACTACCACCTTCAATATACCTTGAAATTAGAGAAATAAACATTCCATGTCAACCATGTGTACCAAACGAACTCAAAAAGAGTAAACTAATTTTGACAATATAATGGAAGATATGGTTTCGGTTTGGTTCAGCTGTGGTTACCATATCGAGTCCCAACTCCTTGGCACCTAGCGGAAAAATCTAGAGTTTCTTTGACTGTCATTTCTCCTATATGAACATCATTTTGGCTAATATACGCAGATGTCTTCTGTGGCACAAAATCATGTAGCCTGTACCCATTGTAAGTGATATCTCCTCTGACCTATTCCGGATCCATAAAAGCACATTGAGTTGTGATCAAAAGTTAGGCTAATTGATAAAAAAACATACGATTGAGATGACCCCTGACCTTCAAGCTTGGCTCCAATTTCCCAGCTAGTGCCAGCAAAAGTGTTGTTTTTCCAGAGGATGGAGGACCTAATAAAAGGGTCATCCTAAAACAGAATTATAAGGATTACAATTACATAAAGTGTTATTCTCATGAATAATTTAATTAATATATCTTAACAGCTGAATAAAAAGATTAATTAAACTTGTGGGAACACAAGTTTTGACTCCACCTTTGATTTGATAATTCTAGCAAGTGTTCAACTATGCTTACCTCGACGGTTTAACAATGCCAGAGGCATCTTTGAGAATTGTTTGATTTGTTTTTTTAGCTAATCTAATCCCAATTAAGCCAAGAGCTGATTCTGCAATGTTCCGAGTAACATTTGGGAGAGTGGGAAGAGCTCTGCTGCCAATATGGCTATCGGCTTCAACTGTCAAGTGCTCAAACCTAACTTCTACAGTAGGAAGTTTGATACCCACCCTGAAATTAATTACAACATGAGGACAAAAGTTCATTAGGTACATGTATGAAATGGATGTTCCATGTCCAATTTGATGTAACATAATTAGTAGGGTGAATGAGAAACTCATTCTAATTCCCCTCAGAATAAAAGAGTTGTCTGAAAGTTCTTTTTTACCTAATGTTTTTGGCTCTTAAGAAACTAGAACAGACTATACTACCTTTAAATACTACAAATAAAAGAACAATAGAATGAGAAAGTGATAGGAACTAGTGGAAAACTCCAAAATCTTGGATACGGGGAATTAATAAAAAAAAAGCAAGTCAATCTATAAAACTTGAGAAAAATAGAAATAGGATTTGAACAAATCATTTTTCTCTCCCTACTCACCCTAGTTTCTTCCGACTCTTGTATTGACTAAATAAAAGGACAAAAGGTGTGCGGGCCATGTCATTTTACAAAATAGAATGAGAAAAAAAATAGAAAAAATTTGTTTTTTAATACAATGATATGTGTACGCTAAAGGGTGGGGAGCTTAGGCTAAGCCACACAATAGGCCAACCGTAATAATTTGGTTTTATTATTGTCAAACACCTCTCACTTATAAGTAAAGATGAATGTTGCTAAATTGTATTACTAAGTCCTGCAAGAATACCAAACTTAAAATATAAAACTTTTTTTCTTTTGACAAACGATAGTGTTACTGTGTTAAATTTTTAAATGTTAGGCGGGAGGATTGGTAGGGATCAAACCTGCACAAGGGTACATGGGCTATTTTGGTTTCTGTGAGTGCGGTCAAGCGCCATATAAAAAAACATAAAACTAAATTAAGTACAGGGAAATTTTTTTGTTTGTGTGCGAATCTACTTAGTGTATTTGATGCATATCTAAGTTTGTTTCCCATTCGTGAATAAGCCAATCACAATGGAAATAAAATGATATTTCCTGGTTTTTTTTTTTTTCCTAGCATTACCAAACACTAAATACTTTCCCATAACAAGGGACATAAATCTTCTATTTCTCATTCCCTCATAAAGACATTGAGAATTAATTTCCCATTAATTTCTTTATGCGTACCAAACACTAACTTGCTCGACCTGCGCATAACACCGGGACGAGTCTATTGGTCATGAGTCATTACAATTAAGAAAGAGACGAGGGAAGAAAGAAAATGGGAAAGGACAATGAAACAAATAAAGCACCCAACATTTTGTAGTAGGCTAGTAGCCATATAAATAAATGAAATTAAAAAAAGAAATACTATGATAGTAACTGATTCAACAAAATGTTGGACTTAGCCGCACATGAGCAACCATCCATAGCAATGCCATATATAATAACTGCAGTCCTAGTTAAACTTAAACCGACCACATTTATTCTTTGAAATTACATAAAATGACAAATCTAAGCATTTGCGAGGCATTCCATAACAAAGGTAGATTTATATTATGTTGGAAGAATTCTAGGAGGCATGAACCCTCTGCAATACATAGATGACACCAACAGATGGTTTTTCTTTTATTAATTAGGGTTTTGGAGAGAGGATCCATGCCGGATCCTCTTTGTGAGGACCTGGGAATCCTCCACTCATATTTGTTCATCGTACATCGTGCGGCCAGTTTTTGTTAGGTACGGTTTATATCCAATTTTAAATAAAAAAATTTACAATGATTTCTGACCATACAATGTACGATGAACATACATTTGTTCATCGTATATCGTGCGGCCAGTTTTTGTTAGGTACGGTTTATATCCAATTTTAAATAAAAAAATTTACAATGATTTCTGACCATACAATGTACGATGAACATACATTTGTTCATCGTATATCGTGCGGCCAGTTTTTGTTAGGTACGGTTTATATCCAATTTTAAATAAAAAAATTTATAATGATTTCTGACTATACAATGTACGATGAACATATGTAATTGGAGGATCCCCAAGATGCTCACAAAGAGAATCTGGCGAGGATCTTTTGAGGGTATTTATAGGTAATAGGTGTGGGAAATAGGAATAGGGGTGGGAATAGCGCAGCATTGTAAATGAAATAATTTGATCTTTACTAAAGATAAAATAAGAACTTACTTATCAATTCTACTTCTAAACTTCTTCAAGAACCTCTCATTGTCTTCCTCGGCAATCTTAAAAGTGCCGTCGATGAATTTCTGACGGTCGATTAGGTCGAGCTTCAGAACATCTACTTCCTTATGCACTACTTTGTTGTTGTTATTTCCTTGAGCATCGGTTTCCACAAAGGATTTGATGATGCTTGTTCTCAGCCGATTATATGTGGGCAGTCTCTCAATGGCAGCCCATGTCAGAGCTTCTTCTTCTTCTTCCATTCGACTGTTTCGACGAGAGTGTGTGGCACTTAAAATCGCATCCTCCACGCTTCTGCTGAAGCTACGGTGCCTTTCATGCGAGTCCTTTAGTCTCTCCGTTCCATCCATTATTTTTTCAGTTTCTCACCACACCTGAAATTTAACAAGTCTATTAGTAAAAATGGAACAAACCGAGATGATAAATTAAAAAAACAACAATGCCTCACTGGATTATACATACACCAAATTCTAGTTGTGGATTCCCCCCCCCCCCGAAAAAGCTAGGTAAAGATACGAGATCATAAGAATATGTTTTACATTCGTTTTTTAATTTTCTTGTCAACCAAACAAGGGATTACGAAGAACTCAAACTCAAAGGAATGCATAGTTATACTTGTGTTTCATCAGTGACGAGGGTGATGAATTTGTAAGTGGTTACCTGTCTATTTCTTTGCAGTTTCTCCACTTCAACTCTTGGAAATTAAAATCTATCTGTTTTCTTGCAAGAAACGGAGATTCTGGAAACGGTGATCCAGACTACAGTGAACTGGTGCTGGCATTATTCATGTGTTGTATTGCATGGTCGCAATGTGTCAAAACACATATTACACCTGTCACCATCATTACAATTTTTAACCCACGAACGTGGTACCAATTAATTCTACCTACTTTGGTTTTTAGGCTAGATATTCTACATCAGTGTGTGTGCATCCTTCTAGGATTGAACGAAAGTAGGAAATAAACCACTCATGCCACCAAAGGCAATATCAAGTTACATTTTGACAACAGATTGTGGTTTCTTTAACTATTGTTTGCAACTTTGTACCAAAAATCTACAATTTTACCTTTACTTGGTCTAAATAAGGCATGAGCCAGGTCATGGTTTCTTTATTTCACGAGTGAACCAGATTTGCACGATTCTAAAGAGGATTTTATGTGAGTTAAAGAGGTAAGAAGTTATAATTGGAGGAGTATTGAGCAGAATTGGAAAAAAAACCTAGTCGTACATAAATATGGATTCGTTCAAGTTAAGGTTTCTTGCTATAAATAAAAAATAGGAACTTTAGTTTAAGGAGGGTGTATTCAACTAGAAATTTAATATAATTATTAAACTCCCCGGATTTCATGAATTTTAATTTATTCATATAGAATCCAGTGAATTGTAAAAGGATTTTATATGAATTTTGTTATGAAGTTTTGGTACGTCGGTAGGACGAGCTGCCCTTAAACCAAAAAATATTTGGAACCCTTCCCTTATTTCTGCATTTAATTCTCTAGCCTTAATAAAGGGGAGGCCTTCGCATTTTAAATTCATTTTTGGGGTTGGGGGGGGGGGGGGGGGGGGGGGGGGGGGAGAGGGGCATTTAATTCTCTAGCCTCAATAAAGCAGAGGCCTTCGCAAGCCTTAATAAAGGGGAGGCCTTCGCATTTTAAATTCAATTTATTTTTTTTTGGGGAGGGGGGGGGGACAAGATGGCTTTGTTTGCCCCAGCTTGGCGAATCGCATCTCCGCGCAATGACATTGTGCGCCCCTTATCGTTCTATCACCCATTCATATTTTGAGACATATTACGTACACAACCACTTAAGAAAAATACATGAATAGGATGTTAAAAGGTTAACAATATGCATATCTTCAAATTAAAGCGATTCATTCTTTTCAGAATTACAACATTGATAAAATCGCTTACTACATGTCTTTGTCTTGCAAATTATAAAATCACATAATAAAAAGAGAAAGATTTATGTAATCAAATTTGTCGTACTCAGAATGAAAATCAATGACACAAATACGTAGCATATTGTGTGTATAATACCTGGAGAAAGATTTTTGAAGAAACTGTTGATATTTTGTAGTCGGCTTTGAAAATAAGGAATCACATTGAAATATAGAAGGTGGGTGCCTGATTTGTGAGGACATTTGATATTTATACCTCGCACTGTAAAATGATTCAAAATCAACCAATTTATTGAATCCTACAAATTCCTTGACTTTTTAATTACTCTCTGATTTTGGAAAATCACTTTAAAAATCTAGATTAAATACCACCAGATTTTGACTAACTCTTTATAAATCTAAATTGAATACAACCTGCATTTCATTTATTCAATTAAAATCTTAATTGAATACCCATAGATTTTCAAACTCTTTTAAAATCTCACATAATCCTACGGGAAATTTTGTTTAAACCCATCTAACCTCTTTGTACACCCAACTTAAATTTTAAATGTTAATTTTCTATTTTACCCTATTGCAAAATTACTATTAAGTACAAAATGAAATTAATACCAAAACTCAAATTTATCAATAAACCCAAACACTATAATTAAACCCCACAATCACTCTTTGTTTATCCTATGTTCATTCCGGGTAAAACCCTAATAGCTCTCATAGAGAAAAATAAGTTTTTTTTTTATTAATGGATGGTGATTTTGAAGTTTTGAATCCTCCAACCAAGGTATGACTCAATTTATGAATTTTGTTCGTTTGATTTCAATTTTTTAGAGTTTAGAAGATGAGTATTTTGGTTTTAATTTTTTTTCAATCAATCCCACATAGTTTGTTTATCTTTCTGCAACAACAAATTGTTGTAGTCACTCAACAAAAAAAAGAAAGAAGGTGTTTCAATTAATATTAGAAGCCATGTTGAAATCGATTGATTGAACGAGGAGTCCCTGCGTAGCTCCTGCTCCAATTCAATGCTTCTTCCTGATTCACGTGCGGCGATCCATCACTACCACCACTACCACTACCACCACCTTCTCTCTTGTCCCTTCCATCTTTTGCACCGATTTTCTTTTTTCTGTAGTTGCCTGCAACTATGTGAAACCCCCCCCAATCCTAAAAAAAAAAAACGACTTCGATAAGACACAACCTAAACCCTACCTAATTTATTAATTAACCAAAAATCATCATGAATAAATTTTAAGCTCATCAATTTATTCAAACTTCCAATCTCCTTTCATATATGGCCTTTTATCGAATTAAAAAATAAAAAAAGGGGAACTTGAAGAGAAAAAAAAAACCAGAACAATGCACCTGTTGATCGATAATGCGAAGGGAGAGATGGTGATACATGGTTTTTGTCAACATTTATAGAAGTGTCAGTCTTGTTGTCAGCCATGGCTGAATTCACACCCCAATTTTCAGTGTTCATTTCTAGACGATGTAAAGATAGAGTTAAAAATCAAATGGGTGTAAAGAAAAATCTACATATTGAATTGGGTTTATGGGGGTATAACAGGTAATAAATTTGGGTTTAAAAAGATATTAATAGTTTAGTTAAAAATCAAATGGGTGCAAAGAGTAAGTTAGGTGTAGAAATAGGTTACATGGGTTTAAATAAAATTTCCCTAATCCTAATTGAATACAACCTTAGAGGTTAATAAATAATTTTATATTTCAGAATAATTTAGCATCAATAATGGAAACAATTTTTCATTACAATTAAGGTCAATATAAACAATCACTACCACCAAAAAGACACTTAGGCATACGAAATAACTTTGTTGGCTAAAAGCTTCATTCATCACTAGAGAGTTTAGGAGATCGAGGTTCATTGGGAAAGAATAGTTGGGCAAAAACCGTCACCAGAAATCTTATATGACGAATACACAATTCCGTCGGGCAAATATACGTTAACTCAACGACGTGCGTTGATCAAATTGACCCGATCACTACCACCAAAAAGACACTTAGGCAAACGAAATAACTTTGTTGGCTAAAAGCTTCATTCATCACTAGAGAGTTTAGGAGATCGAGGTTCATTGGGAAAGAATAGTTGGGCAAAAACCGTCACCCGAAATCTCATATGACGAATACATAATTCCGTCGGACAAATATACATTAACCCAACGACGTGCGTCGATCAAATTGACCCGATGGAGTCCACTTGCCTGAAGAATGTTATGTCGTCAGCTAGCACATAATTAAATAAGGTATTGAGCTTAACCCGATTGCTAAATCGTTGGGAAAATTCTATGGAACCAAATTTAAAATTTTGTTAATTTTTTTGCGAGACGAAAGGTTTGTCGGGCTTTTTGTTTTTTAAGTTAAAAAAAAATTAACAACACTGCTTATATTAAATAATGTATTTAATTCTAAATTGAAAAAAAAACAATAATTATAATAAAAATGAAAAAAAAATTATTTACAAAAAAAAAAAAAAAATATAAACTACTGTGGTGATTGCTGGAGAGACACCTTTAGATCACGTGTCAGCTCCTCCATAAGCACGTCCAGTTGCTGTTGGGAGAGGTTGGTGAGGTACTCATCCTTCTTTTGAATCATAAAAGCCCACAAACAAAAAAAACAAGGGAAACAAAGTAAGCTTATCGATCATAATTTAAACCTTTATTTATTGAAATGAGATTTACAATTAAAACATAGAAATGAATACCTACATAAATTTTGTTTACGGCCTCGTTGCCATAAGATAGGGATTGAGAACCGGAGTGGTGAAGGTATGACTTCTTATCCAGGTTACCTTTATTTGCTGCTAGCTTTTTCTGGCCATTAAAATATATTAATTTAACTTAACCAAAGAAGTATAAAAGCTACACTAAAATTAAAATATAAATAAATTTTGATTACCTAAATATTTTTTTACTCTGAAAGTGCTCGCAAAGCCACTACCAGTCGGCCACCATCTCCACAAACTCATGGGGTGGTTCTGTAAGAGCTGCCTCAAGCGTCGGAATACTGTCATAATACTTGTGCAGCTCGAACTTCAACTTCTTATACCGGCCACTCCACACCCGGTCTATGCAGTCGACATAAGCTTTGTCCTACTCGTTCCACTCGAAGTTGGTCTGAAATTTCGATAAAAAAAACCAAATAGTTTAGTTTAAAACCACATAAAATAAGTTAAGGAGAAAAATATCAAAGTAAGAATGTTATAGTATACTTACCGAAAGTTGTTGGTTAATCCTATGGGCATTTGGCGTGGGTGAGGGTACACTCGCTCAGCGGTGCCTAGAAAGATATACAACTCGAATCCTCTTTTGTGTGACCAGAGTGATCAGGTTAATTGCCAACCCCCGACAAATCCCCTGCGATGTTTTAGTCCTCGGGTGGGTGGGGAGGTTTCCATCTCGTACCTCCTCTATGGCCGCCGAATCGGCCTCTGCGCTGCCTTGAGAGGGGTGGGATGAGGCGAGGGCTGGTGCTGGCACAAGCTGGTGGCGACTACGGTTGTGGAGTTGCCTGGAAGATTATACGACCTGGATCAATGACGCAGATGTACTTGCGCCGGTAGCCGACTCAGCAATGGCTGCCTGGGTCCTGCTGGCCGTAGAGTGGCACTGGGCCCACCGCACACCCTGAGTAGAGATGGAAGCAAGAACGGCGGCCACTTGTGATCAGATGCGAAGACATCTGTGAAATAACCACATAATTTCTAAAATTTCCTGAAATTTAAACAATTTCTAATAATTACCTAAAATTGCAAATAATTTCTTAAATTTCCTAAAATTCCTCATAATTTCTAATGTATTTCAAAAGTTTCACATATTTCTAAAATTTAAAAATTTATTAAGTTGCCTAAGACCATCTCCAATGATGACTTATAACCTAAAATTTCCCCTTTTTTTCCTCCTAAAATCCACTCCAACTCATGACCCAAAATTAACCTAAAACCTAAAACTCATTTGAGGGTCAAATAGCAGCCCAGTTTTAAGTCACAAACCAAAATGGGCCCCACCAACTGAGATTGAAACTGGGGCTATGAAGCCTAGTTCCCTTTTCCCGACTCACCCACGCGCTGCACGCGCGAGCACCTTCAGCCAACCAACAACCCCACGTGGGGGTGTTCCCTTAGCTTTCAATGCAAAAAGCAGCCCAACGGCTACTTTTTGTAATCCAATGGTGACGTTAAATCGGCTGTTGGTTAATCCAACGGTCCAGGTTCAATTTTTTTATTTTTTTATTTTAGTTTTATATTTATGTATTTATTGAATCCAACGGCTTAGATCAAATATAATTAAATATAACGGTAAAAAAAAAAAAATCTAACGGTCCAAATTTAAATCCAACGGCTAGAATAGTTTTAAAAAATTATTTAACTTAAAATTCAACCAAAAACTCTATAAATACCTATGTATTTGTTCAAACATCCACTCCTACAATTCTTCCAATTTTTCTTTATACCATTTATTCTCATTTCCAGAATTTTCAAGTTTGCAAAAGAGCATGTTAGAGGTCGTAATTGGACCTTTGACGAAGATATTGCTTTATGTTTGGCATGGATTTCGATTAGCGAAGATGGTGCCGTCGGCACCAATCAAAATAGAAAGGTTTTATGGGGTAAAATCGTTGATAAGTTCCATGAAAACTCCAACGCCGGTCGAAGGGAAGTTGGTGGTGTTTATGATCGGTGGAAGATTATCAACAAAGCGTGCACTTTGTGGAAATGAAGCTTGGAGAGAGCCATGGTTGACATGCCTAATGGAAGGGGTGCCTCAGAAATTGTGAGTTTATTTGTTGATATTTTAGTTGTCATGTACGTAATAGTATTTTGCAACTAATTGTTTTTATGTATTTGTTGCATAGCATGACAAAACAATGGCAATTTACAAAACAAAAACTACACCAAAAAATCAAGCTGTTAAGTTGCATCATGCTTGGAACATCCTCAAGGATTGTCCGAGGTGGGGAACCGATGCGAACCAACAATGTGGAAGATTATTTCATAATGAAGCCCCACCCCCAAATGATGTCAATGAAGGTGTGAATTTTGCCGACAATGAAGGTGTCGAACAAATGACCCCAACTTCTTCTTTTGCAAAGCCCCCGGGTAAAGATAAGCAAAAGGAAGCAAAGAGAAAAGGGAAGTCCCAAGATCCGACACGTGCACAATTTGCTAGCGAACTGGCAATAATGAACGAAAACTAGTGTCGTCGGCAAGAAGAATCGGCCCAAATGTTTTTGGCCATGAAGGAAGAAGGGGAGAGGGAGCAAGAAAGGTACGAAACTAATTTGATAATGGAGGACCTCAGCAAATACACTCCAGAGAGGAAGAGATACTTACGTGGTACGCAAAAGGAAATTTTACGAAGGAATGCCACAACGAGTATATTTCAAGATGATGATTCATCTCAAGACTATCACCCAATTCCATCACCAAGTCAAGATGGTGGATATCATTATTAAGTTTATGTAGTCTATGAGTTTTCGATTGTATTAAGTTTATATGGTTTATTAATTGTCTTTTTAATTTTTTAAGTTTATGTGGTTTATTAAATGTCGTTGGTATTAAGTTTATGTGGTTTATCTTGATTTTTATGTATTGATTTAGTGATTTTTCAAAATTTATCGGAATTTAAATATTTTTAGGTTAGAATGTTCATAAAATTAATTTAGGATAGTCTACATAATTTTTTTTTTTTTAAAGTTAATTTAAAAAAAAAACCTTAATTCATTATTTGATAATCTGAGGCTAAAATTTTAGGCCAGAAGGATTGGAGTAAAAAAGCTGTTTCTGGGCTAAAACCTAAATTTTCTGGGCTAAATATTTTTAGGTTTTAGGTTACCATTGGAGATAGTCTAATATTTCAAATAATTTCTAAAATTGCCTAACATTTCAAATAATTTCTAAAATTGCCTGACATTTTAAATAATTTCTAGAATTGCCTAAAATTTCAAATAATTTCTAAAATTTCAGATAATTTCTAAAACATTTCAAAATTTTCACATAATTCAAAAATTTCTTAAAATTTCACCACTATCGCCCCACTTACTCTACCCCGTTCCCGCTCACCACCTCACCCCACCCCACCTCACCCACCTCACCCACCTCCCACCACACCACCACCATCACCATCACCATCACTACCCCATGCTCACACCACTACCTTTGTGCCCGTTCACCACCACTACCCCATGCCAAACACCATCGTGCCTTCACCCTCACCACTGTACATGTCCCCATACCCACCCTGCCCACAAATCACAAAATATTTCAAATCAAACCACACAATAAACAATCACAATTTCAACTGAAATTCTAACATAATCAATCCGTTAATCACAATTTCTTAACAATTCCAATAACTTTGAATTGAAAAAAAATACTAGGAGAGAGAAAGAGGGTTGAGCAAGAGGATTTCAGAGAGGGGGAGGGAGGGGGGGAGGGAGGGGGGAGAGAGAGAGAGAGAGAGCGAGAGAGAGAGAGCACTTGTAGAGACTTTGCACTGCATGAAGAGGAAGAAAGAAGAAGGTTATGGGGTTATAACATTTTAAACCTTTGCTCGACGAAAGGTTCGTGGAAACTATTTCGTAGAATGATTGTCCCTTTGTAAAGAATGGATTCCAAAACACTTAGAGTTTATTTAATACTTCCATTGAGTACAATGTAGTCTTTCATGAATAAATGCTTAGCCATAGAGTTTAGAGCTTTAGAACCCATTACAAAAAACTGAGAAAATAAGAGAAATTTAAATCATATCAGCTAATGATGTGATACAAGACAAACCTGATTTCGCACTACCTCATACATTTGTTGGGGATTCCAAAACACTTAGAGTTTATTATATACTTTCATTAAGTACAATGTAGTCATTCGTGAAAAAAGACTCAACCATATGGTTTAGAGCTTTGAAACCCATGACGGTGGTATTTTCTCCCTGTACTTCCACATGCAAAACATCTGACTAACTTTTGGTTATCATCTTCTTCGCCACAGAGAAATTAATAAATACTCCACATGACGATCATTATATCATTTCAAACTACTAGTTCTAATATTATACTAGAATTATTATAGTTGATGCAAACCCCCGCAATTAGCTTCCCCTCCTTACTCTAATCGTACTTACTACTCTGATTTTTACCACCAATACCACTCCCTAAACCTCCATAATTGAAGGTGCACCTCCTATCCCTAACTAGCCGTTGGGGCCAAGGCACCATCATTTTCTGGTAGTGGACCCAGGCCACCATAGTCATGCCTTTGCTACTGCTATTTTTCTTGGATATGTGGGGACTTTGTTCAATGTGGTAAAAGGGTAGGGTTTGGATAATGGAAAAATGGGTATTGAAGCAAAGAAGAAGAGGAGAAAGAGGAAGAGGAAAGCATGGAGGAGAAAGAGGAAGAGGAAAGCACTGAGGAAAAAACGAAAGAGGAAGGCACATATTTATAATTGATGAATAAGGATTTTCCAACGAACCACTTCCTCGGGTAAGTACAAGGAAAAGGTCGAGCAAAGATTGTGTCTGTGGATAATTATTATACGTCATTCTGGGCTTTTGACACCAACAATAGACTTAGTCAATGAACAATGTTTTTGGGAAAATCCTACCTAATCGATGAAGATAGGATTCGTCGGGCAAACCCCTTGTTATTGCATGCCATATTTCCCCTATTTGAGCCAAAATGTTGCCCGAAGAATTATGATTTGCCTACGATTACCTTCCATCGCATAAAAGTTTTAAGTAAACCCTAAATGTTGACCATCTTTGCCCTTCCAACTGAAAAGTCTATCGGGTAAAGTCCATTTACCTAACAAAAATTGGTTTCATCGAGCAAATATCTAGTAGTGAAATTTTCTTCCAACTAATGTGTCATTTCATATCTCTCTTAAGTGACTCCTCCTTAATATCACAAATTATTTTTTTATGTAATGTATGAGGAAAATAATGTCACACCTCGATCCCGACATACGTCCAGAATCGAAGCGCAACACTCAGGTGTAGGGGGTGCAAGGAAATACGAACAAGATATGCAAAAGAAGACATAATGAAATTCGCAATAAAGTAAGCTGGTGGAGTTTCTACCACAAAAATTTACGAAAGGTGTATAACAAAAGTTCATAACCCTCACTAGATACAATGCTTGTAGACTCCCAAAAATGGTAACCCAAAAGAAATACAAGGAAAGGTACAAGGTTAACCTAGTCACTCACAACACTCTGACCTTTGACTGCTACCCAAAAGCTCCTCGTGTCTACTAAGCTCTGTCACTTGCACAATCGCCCCTACACCGTGAGAATCGTGCATTGGGAAAAGCAATAACCTAGATAAGATGTGAAACTCATGTGAGTGACAATAACCCAATGTATGTGATACTAATAAAACAAATTCATCGGTCACAGTTCAGAAACAATTTGGTAGAAAACTTGAAGGAGCCCGTAGATACCCATCCGATTTTTTAAATCAAACCATAAAGGTTTTCAAAACTATAGTTCATAAATACGCTAAAAACTAGGGTTAGAGTGACGTATTTCGGCTGAAACTTACTCATAAGTTTTCACATTCTAGACCAACTCCAAGGAAATTGAAGAGGAAGATGGATTCTACACCACTCAACGACCCTAAAACGGAAAAGGGAGTCCGGATCACTCAACGAAATCCAACAAAGATAGGATTCTGGGCCACTTAACGAAATCGAAATGGGAAAAGGATTCACGACCACTTAACAGAAATTGAACGAAACACGATTGCGGACCAGTTAACAAAACTGTGTAAGAAGAGGAATTCTAGATCACTCAACGGAATCCAGACGTAGTAGGGTTCCGGACTACTCAACGAAATTCAAGTGAAAGATAGTTCTAGACAACTTAACAAAACTAGACATCATACAAGTTTGATGTCACAACTCCCCCTAACAATGAGTTAACAAACCATTTACTAGCCTTCATGATCACAAACATTTGAAATGTGTATAGCAACCACATTTCATAAAAAATTGATCGATGACTGAATTTAAAAAGCAATATTTAGTAGAAAATGCATTTTGTAATCCATACCATATCCACTAAGTATATTCACATGTATATTCACATATATTAAAGTCAATCACTTGGAGTCCGCGCAACAGCACCCTAACACAAAGATCAAGGCGCTCCTACACAATTAGTGCCTAAACAAAGAACAAGTTTTGTCTTAGAATTATAGTGATAAAACATTCAATTCTCGGTTGTACATGTTGTCTACAACATTCTTGATAGATTCACTACACGTTAACCAAAAGTCAATCCTCGGTCAATGCAGTTAATGGTTGGGTCCATAAGCTTAGTAAATCAATCCAGAAGATTGGAACATTGGAATTGTGATCCTTAACTTCTTAATAGCCTCATTATGTTTCCACAACAACATACTAAAAATTCATGACGATCCGCAAGTCTTAAGTATAAGTGGTGGCAAACTAAGAAACTAGGCTAAAACAGTGGAATTACACTAAATGGATGCCAAAAATAGATTTCGGGCATTGAAATTAGCATAGAAAGACATTTTGGGTCACCGGTTAGGGGCCATTCCTAAGCACCGCCATGCACCACCACAGGCCACGGCCACACGCCCTTACACTGCTCGAATATTGCTTCTAGGATGATGATGAGTCGACTGTTGACCACGATCTTGTTCAAAACCAATGGGAAAGGGTTGAAACCTCGTCGAAGAAACTAGCACGTTACTGGGCTCGTGGGTTAGACAACGTCTCCATGAATCTAGGCAAACAACGAGTGTGGGGATGATCAGGGTGCTGAGTGAACATGGTGATGATGTTTCCAGGTTCCAACTCGCCTGCAAAAAGACGGCTTGCCGTCGTGTATAGCTCGGGAAGAAGAAGGACGTAGAAAGAGATAGAAGGAGAAGTGAGACCGATAGAAAAGAGAGAAGAAAAGTCCAGAAAAATGGGGAATGGTCCCCATGTGGCGCAAACGCTAAGGCCAGAAGGGAGAAACAAAATGGGACCAATTATTGGCAAAATTACCAAAATATCCTTGACTTCTGAGTCTTCTAGAATCTTCGCTTTAGCTCCAAATTTTGCTTTGCTTGCGTCCACGCGTTCGTATCGACACGTACTACTCAAATATATCAAAAAAAGGCAAAACAATAAGGGAGTTAAACTTCCACATAGAACTACGCTTAGCCCAACTGGAGCATTTTCGTTCTTTTGCAAATTTCGAAAAAAAATTTACGCCCAAAATTAAGACGAGTTGTAACAACTGTGAAATATGAAATTTAAAAAGTGAAATCCGGAGATAGAATTTCATAAATAAATTAGTTATGCGTCATATGTGAGATTCGAACCTAAAACATTTCACTCACAAGTGAAAAGAAATATCAGCAAACCGTAGTTATAAATGACAGAAGCATAAAATGTTAGGCCATCTTCAATGTAGTGTCCAATTGAGTGTCAAATGTTAGCACACATTGATAAAATAAAATACCCATTTACAATAGAGGAACAAAATGAATTTCCAAAAAGAGATTTAGAGGCCAAAGGGCTAAAGAGCTTGCCATTTTGTAGCCTCTATAAAAGTCGGGCTAATAGTGTTCAAGTGTCAATCACGTGCATTGAGAATATGTCTGGTTCGTCATGTGTCATAATACAAGTGGTTGGATATTTGAAAAAAAAAATTCAATCACTTGTTTTATGATATGGTATGCAACGGGTCGCGTTTCCGACACACTGAAAAACCTTTTGTGCAAAAGAAAGAAGGAGCGGCATGGTTGTTGTGATCAGGTGTGGCGCAGCCCATCAATTATCACACACTTCAGCTTTTGACTCCCGCAAGATTAACTTGTTCATAGGACAAGTCAAATGGCAGCTTAGGTCAACTTGTCGTTAGGATTTATTATTAAAAAGAGAATTATTATTGGCATTTCAAAAATTTTATTCTACATTCAAAACTTTCTATGTTTGGAAAGAAAAATACATTTGTGAGAAGTGTAGAATGTAATTTTTTAAGTGCTAATAACACTTTCCTTAAAAAATCTTAAAAAGCTAGTTTTGTAAATAAACCAAATATTATATTTTAGTGATGTCGTCTCCAAAGGTTGATACTTTTAATGTATTTCTTCTGAAAAAAATTATTTCAATAATTATATTTAAATACATAATATTAGTTTAATCAATTTAAACAATACATAATTAGTGAATGCGTGCCAATATACTAAAAAATATTAAAATATTCAGTAGACCTGACAATATTGTGCATGATCTGTTAACCGGACACGATATAGAAATAGTAGGTTTCGGGTGAATACGTTAATTAGTTGTGTGGTTATCGGATCACACGTTAAGGACTCGTTAATAATAAGTTCTTAATAAGTTTATCTACACAAGGTGGTTCGTTAAGATAAAAAGGAGTTTGGTAATTTTAAACTAAAGAAAACTAATGAAAAGAGTTTGAAAACTTTGAATTTTAATGACAAAGACAAAATAAAGGGTAAAATGAATACTACCAAGATTGACTTTTTAATGTAAAAATGTGATTTTTCGCTAAAGTGAACAGTACCGTGACTTTTTGTTAAAACTCTCTTTAAACTATGCTAAAAAAAAACCTTACTACAATGGTCAAAGCCAGTCTGCAACGGTCATGGTACTCAACTTTGACCCCTCATTATGAAAATTTTAATATAATTTGATTTCCTACAAAATATCAAAGCAAATTTAAAAAAATCATAATAAATATAAAAGCGTGAAAATGTGAAAAAATTATGCAAACACTCGTGACCGCATTATCTACACTTTGACGATGAGTACCTCATCGTTTGAATTTTTAAAACCTCTAAACCCTTGAGAACAGTATTTTTAGATGGAGTTCAAAATAAATAAAAATTCATAATAATTAATGTACAAGTGTGAAAAATGTGTAAAGAATATATAAACGCTCATGATTATATCCTCTACATTTGGATGATGGTTATATCGTTGTTTAGATTCTTAAAACCCTCCAAACTCTCATGAAAACTGTTTTTATTTGAGTGCAAAATAATAAATAAAAAAAAATCATAACAATAAAAGTACAAGTGTGAAAAATGTAAAAAAAAAAAAAATAATAATAATATACAAATGCTCGTAATGATAAACTCTACAACTTTTGTGAAGAGGCCAACTCCAAAATTTGACACCATAAACCCTAGATTTATATTTAAATGTCCATTGTCGTTTACATTTAAACTATATTCTACTCACTAGATTTCGTGTTTTTTTTTTTTTTTTTTTTTTTTAGATTTTCTTTTTAGAAAACATGATCTTTTAGTGGATGCAGAAAGATAAATGGTTCAGATCGTTGATATCACGTTCCGATATTTACAATTAACTCAAGCATGAGTTGATGTTATATAGTCTCTAGAGACTTTATAAACTCCAAGGAATATTTTCACTAACCGTAAAATGTGAACGTGATATCAACGATCCAAACCGTTCACCTTTTTGCATCCGCATATCATGTTTTCAAAAAAGAAAATATGAAGAAAAAAAAAAGGTGAAATTTGGTAAGAAGAATGGATCATAAACGTAAATGACAACACACGGTTAAATATAAAATCTAGAGTTTATGGATTATTGTGTCAAATTTCAGAGTTGTGACACATTTCACAAAAGTTGTAAAGTTTGTCATTACGATTGTTTGTATATTTTTCTTTATTTTATATTTTCACAGTTGTACATTGATTATGATGAAATTTTTATTAATTTTCACTTAAACAAAAGTACTATTCATGAGGGTTTGGAGGGATTTAAAATCCAAACGACGATGTAACCATTGTCCAAATGTAGAGGATACAATTACAAACATTTGTATTGACATCCCTACCCAAATAGCCATCAAACCACGGGTGGTGATGTGTTAAGCTATCACCAAATTAATAACATAACATCTTTAAAATGATAACAAAACATCACCAATATGATGACGGAGCCATAGGTAAGGAAGTAATGCTGTGAATAAATTTGAACTAAACAACTGTTTATTATTAACTACTAAAATTATCCTGCAAATCACTACAACACCATCACCTTTGGGTGACACATTAGGGTTCAACCCTATTATTACCACATCAATTCAGAGCATAACAGTAGTGTATACATCAGTTATCACAAAAGTATGTGTTGTGCTCTGGGCATAATCGAAAGTATGACTATGCATTATTACAACTACATAGGAACATAGAAGACAGATAAATCACCCTACTTTGTAGGATGACTGCACTATTATCAAGCCCACTCGTTGCCAAACGTCGCCTTGTTCTCACTTATTCTCAGTAGGTACCTATGGGACTGCAATATATACTAACATCTAGTAGTGCGAGTACAAGCATGCATGTGTACGTACGGGCATCTACCTATTTATTGCTAGCATCCACAAGCAAAAAAAATCTACTAGAATCTATAGTGCATCTAGCCTCAACTAGATAAATAACACATGCAAGTATCCTATGGCCACAAATAGCTATACTCGATCTGTAAGAGACTATGTGGTGAAAATAAATCATAAATATAAACAAGTCAATCATATGATCATCTAGTCATTTCAATATTAGTCTCATCCACTCAAAGAAATTCTGAGTTTTTCTCTTCAATAGGTGTCATGTTTTTATCTAGGCTACTCAAGCTTGCACCTTAAAAACATTGTTTTAGCACTTAACTAAGTAAATTCTAAAGATCTCTAACTCAAATGTGGTAAACCACTCCAATTTAGCAAAAACAGAGTCCACCACGTGATTCGGAAATTCAAATAACCTTTGATTGGGTCTCGGGTCCCCACGTGTTGCCACACGCTGCACATACTATCACACATTGCCACGCATTGCCTCAGTGACCTTGTGCCGTCACTTGCTGGTGGATGCACAGAACAACACAGAGGTCAAAACCTCAAATTTAAGCTCAAATTTGACAAGAAGAGCAAGGAAAGGATACCTGACATTAAGTAGAATCAAATTCAAGCTTGTTTGACCTCGAATTCGTCGGGTTCAAACTAGAGCATGTCGTAGAGCCTCGGTGAATGAGTTACTCCCTTCCCCAATTCTGATTCTCACATGCAAGACCATTCTCGTGATCCTCAGGTCACCTATAGAAAATATGGTGGTTGTGAGGTGGAGTTTGGTCAGGATTAGTGGTGGATTGGGTGGTTGTTCACAGTGGCTTAGAGAGAGAGAGAGTGAGAGAGAGAGAGAGAGAGAGATTACAAAAACGAAAAAGAGGAAAGAAAAGTGACCGAGGGTGGGGGTATGATCCCTTAAATCTGTCCAAATGAAAATTACCAAATTGCCATTCTTGATTAAAAAATTATAACTCAATCTCCGTAACTTCAAATTTGATTCTACTTTCACCCACTCACTTGTGAGTACGAAAACCAATCTAATAAAATTAGAAAACTTGTGAAATTAGAATTAAACTCAAAGGTCCATAATTATTCAAGACACCCACACTAGGGGCATTTTGGTCATTTCACACTTCTTAAGCATAACTCATAAGATACATTATTTTAAGGTATAGGTTATAATGTATATTTTTTTTTCAAATTTTTCACACGTGTACATTAGTTATTATGAATTTTTATTTATTTTGAACTCACCCTAAAAATACTACTCACGAGGGTCTGGAGGTTTTAAAAATGCAAACGACAATTACCATCGTCAAAGCATAAAGGATGTGATCATGAACTTTTACATATTTTTTTCAAAATTTTCCTAGTTCTAAATTAATTATTACAAATTTTTTAATATGCTTTGGTATTTTGTAAAAAAAATCAAAATAAATTAAAAAAAAAGAAGTGATTTTGTATAAAATCAATTAAAAGTTATGATATTAACAATAGGTCAATCAAATTTATTGGAATTATAAATAGGTCAATGAGATGTTAAGATACATTAAAACAACTCAATTAAATTAAAATTACAAATGATGCCATTACCATTTAAAACACCAAACCTTTCCATCTCCTACATTGTAAATCGCGTCTCTCACCACCTTCAGACTTCAACCTCCGCGCCTCCCACCACCTTCAACCTCCATTTTTCGGACACTACAACGCATTGTCTGTTTATTGTTCTGTGATTGTGCATTCATAATCAAATAGGTTTGTGGATTCAAACACTTCATTGCAGTCTGTTTTGTGACTGTGCATTCGAATTCAAATAGATTTGTTGATTCATGTTTCTGTTTCTGTGGATTCAGACACTTCGTTGTAGTATTTATTTCCTATTTTGTGATTGTGCATTTGGATTCAAATAGGTTTGTGGATTCAAACATTGCAACTGTTTTCGGTTCTGTGGATGCAGATGCTTTGTTGCAGTGTCTGTTTCCTGTTCTGTGATTCTGAATTAAGATTCAAATAGGTTTGAGGATTTAGACACTGCGTGCAGTGTCTATTACTTGTTCTGTGAATTCAGATGCAGTGTCTATTTCATGTGCCCAAAATTGAGTCCTTCCTCGACAATTCAATCTAAGAAATTCGAAATTCGACCCTCAATTCAATTTTTGCAATTTTTCCAGAAAGAAAGAAAGAAGAAGAAGAAGAAGAAGAGAAAAAAAAAAAACTTATGAGAGAGAGAGAGAGGGTCTGACGACGGAACATCCCGATACGAAATTCTAACAACCTGATCCGAAGCTAAGTGTCTGCCTGCCGACCCAACTGACACTTAAAATTCAAAATTTGAATTCTCTCTTCCTGTTCCTCCAACTGAACTGAAATTCCTAAAATTCAAACAAACACAACACAAACAAACCTTAGAAAATAAAAAATCTTCATCTAATCTGGTCCCAATCCCAAATGGCCGCCACCAACTCTTCTAATTCCTCGATTCACTCCACTCCTTCTCCACTCTCATCCGTACGCATGCTCTTCCTCTTTATCCTTACCATTTCTTTCTCTTTAACTTGTAATTTCATGTTTATAAATCTTTTTAAAATGTTTTCAACTTGGAATTTGGCTGTTCTTCATAACCAAATCTACTGACCTGAGATCGAGTCCTCCGTCGAACCTCGACGGTGATCGCAATCCCGGAAAGTTTCGAAGCTGAAAGCCCTCATTGTTCGATTCCGGTGTTTCTCTCCCCAGAAAGGTCTGAATCCTAAGCTTCGGAAGTTAAACTACGGTGATGCGACGATGGAGTGCGATTAGAGTTCAGAAGGGAGAGTCTGCGAGCTCTGATTATGAACTTTGGGTTCCCTCTTTCTTCGAAGTGCGATCAGACACTTCCTTTCTTTTTCTTTGGAGGGTATTTTGGTGTTTCCATGGATTTTATAATGACTTAAAACTTATGTAGCATTTATCATTGATTTATGCCTAGTTAATAAAAATATATCATTGATTAAGTTCAAAATAAAAATATATCATTGATATATGGCTTAATAGTAAAGTTTTTATTGACCTTTGGCTAAATTACCTTTAAAACAAATCATCATAATTATTTTACAAATGTAAAAAATGGTAAACAAATATGTAAACACTCGTGATCTCATACTCTACGCTTTGATGATGAGTACATTATCGGTTGGATTTTTAGAACCCTCTAAACCCTTGTGAACATTGTTTTTAGATGAAGTTGAGAATGCATGATAATTCATGGTCGCATCCTTCAAGATTTGACGATGGTTACATCGTCACTTAAATTTTTAGGGTTTAGGATATGTAGACACTAATTTAGTGACAATGTGGTATATAGATGCTAATTTAGTATGACATTTTTCATTTGATTATTTATTGAATTAATATATATTTTCTTTAACGGGTCAGGTTATATTACCCATTAATTTTAACGGGTCGAATTCGGGTCAGGCCATATTACCCGTTCATTTTAATGTGTTTGACATGACACTATCTGTTAGGATATCGGGTATGTCATAAAACGACACGAAAGCGACAAACATGACATAATCACCAGGTCTAATATTGAGAAAGTTAAGATATAGTCCTTACACCACTAAAGATCAAAACTTATAGCCAGAACAAATTTATTTTATATAAAAGGTTTCATGCATACATAAGAACTTTGTACAACTTACTTTCAAACAATTACTATATATACTTAGATTTTTTTTTGTTTTTGAAAAGTAACATTCATTAAGGGGAAAAAAAGATTACGCAGGGCAAACACAAAGGAAGGTAAAACAACCCAAAACACATTGGGGAAATCCCAATACACATAAAGCACAATCTAATAAGAAAAAAGACAAAACACTAAGTAAACCCTAATCTTTATCATAACGCAGTAAATAACTGCCACTACCAAGCACGAACGACTTGGCAGCAGTCACCAAGGCAGCCACACTGAAGAAAATGATCGAGTGGTCAAATAGAGACCAAGACTTTGCAACATGAAATTTAAAAATACATAACCAAAAGTACAACACAACCATATTATGTCACTAGAAACATTGCACCAAGAGATAGTCACTGGATCCAAATCACTTTCACCAACCCCTGATAGGATATACAAACACAATAACATATGAAAAGGGGTGAGGCTAAGTAGTATGTGAAAAACCCTTACGTAAAAACTAGGCCTGGCAATTCCTGACACGACCCGATAACCCGACACGACACGACACGAAATTCACAGGTGTTCGGGTCGACACGATAACGAATCGGGTCGTTATCGGGTAACCCGATAAGCACCTGTTAAGATAACGGGTTGATTCGGGTATACACGTGGGTAACACGATACACGATAAGCAGAATATTATTTTTATAATTTTATAACCCTAAAAAAATGTTGTAATAATTATATACATTAATTTAACAATTTTATACCCCTAAAAACTATAATAAATAAATATATATATATATATATATATATATTAAATTAACTATAAAGTCTATAATAATTATAATAATTATACCCCCAAAATATTAACTATCTATAATAATTATATAATTTTTTATATATATATATATATATATATTTAATTTTGAATTAAATTTTATAAAAACTATAATGATTATTAATTAATATGCATGATGCATCCATTGATTTGATTCCATTCCATTCCTGCCGCCCTTTTTGAAGAAAAATAGAGGGAAAATGAAAATGATAAGAAAAGTTGAAAATGAAACAAAAAAGTGAGAAAATTAGGAAAAGATGTTTGAGGGAAAAGTGAAAATTATAAGAAAAGTTGAAAAGGAAACAAAAAAGAGAGGGAAAAATGAGAATTAATAGAAGTGGTGAGAAATTTTTTTTTTTTTTTTTTTTTTTAAGTTATTAACTTTTTATCACACATATGACATATCTCACTATTTTTATAATGATACATGTGATATACTACTCCGTGTACCAATCAATTATACGTACAAAATAAATAGATTTAAATCTACTTAATAAATAAATAAATAAATATATGTAATATATATACACACACCATTGGAACTTGATGGGATACGAATTCTTCGAAACTAATTTGAACGATCCCAACAGTCAAACTTGTTTGTATATGCTTTGAGATCACATCAGCAAAAAATCGCAAAAAACAAACATTCAAATATCAAGTAACGTGACAAAACTTTTCGACGCTTATAAACGAAAAATCACGATTTAACGGTTATTTTAACTTCGATTTTGATGATTTTTTATAGCTACACTCATTGACCCTATATGAATACAATGAATGAATTTGATCTTCAATTTAAAATATTTACACAAGTGGATACTACAAAATCTTATGTTATACTTGATGAAAGTATAAATAAACTCTAAGTGTTAGTTAATCTATTGCTTTATGGGATACGAATTCTCTTAAACTAATTTCAACGATCCTAACCATCAAACTTGTTTGTATATGCTTTGAGATCACATCAGCAAAAAATCACAAAAAACAAACATTCAGAGATCAAGTAACGGGACAAACCTTTTCGACGGTTATAAATGAAAAATCACGATCTAACGGTTATTTTAACTCCGATTTTGATGATGTTTTACAGGTACACTCCTTGACCCTATATGAATACAATGAATGAATTCGATCTTCAATTTAAAATATTTACACAAGTGGATACCACAAAATCTTATGTTATACTTAATGAAAGTATAAATAAACTCTTAACTGTAAGTCAATATATTGTTTTGTTGGGATACGAATTCTCCAAAACTAATTTCAACGATCCAAACCGTCAAACTTGTTTGTATATGCTTGGAGATCACATTAAAAAAAAATCACAAAAAACAAACATTCAGATATCAAGTAATAGGACAAAGCTTTTCGACGGTTATAAACAAAAAATTACGATTTAACGGTTATTTTAACTCCGATTTTGATGATTTTTTACAGGTACATTCCTTGACCCTATATGAATACAATGAATGAATTCGATCTTCAATTTAAAATATTTACACAAGTGGATACCACAAAATCTATTGTTCTACTTAATGAAAGTATAAATAAACTCTAAGTGTTAGTCAATCTATTGTTTTGTTGGGATACGAATTCTCCAAAACTAATTTCAACGATCCAAACCGTCAAACTTGTTTGTATATGCTTGGAGATCACATCAACAAAAAACAAACATTCAGAGATCAAGTAACGGGACAAAGCTTTTCGACGGTTATAAACAAAAAATCACGATTTAACAGTTATTTTAACTCCGATTTTGATGATTCTTTACAGATACATTCCTTGACCCTATATGAATACAATGAATGAATTCGATATTCAATTTAAAATATTTACACAAGTGGATACCACAAAATCTTATGTTATACTTAATGAAAGTATAAATAAACTCTAAGTGTTAGTCAATCTATCGTTTTGATGGGATACGAATTCTCCAAAACTAATTTCAACGATCCAAACCAACAAACTTGTTTGTATATGCTTGGAGATCACATTAGCAAAAAATCACAAAAAACAAACATTCAGAGATCAAGTAACGGGACAAAGCTTTTTGACGGTTATAAACGAAAAATCATGATTTAACGGTTATTTTAACTCCGATTTTGATGATTTTTTACAAGTACACTCCTTAACCCTATATGAATACAATGAATGAATACGATATTCAATTTAAAATATTTACACAAGTGGATATCACAAAATCTTATGTTCTACTTAATGAAAGTATAAATAAACTCTAAGTGTTAGTCAATCTATCGTTTTGTTGGGATACGAATTCTCCAAAACTAATTTCAACGATCCAAACCGTCAAACTTGGTTGTATATGCTTGGAGATCACATCAAAAAAAAAATCACAAAAAACAAACATTCAGAGATCAAGTAACGGGAAAAAGCTTTCCGACGGTTATAAACGAAAAATCACGATTTAACGGTTATTTTAACTCCAATTTTGATGAATTTTTACAGGTACATTCCTTGACCCTATATGAATACAATGAATGAATTCGATCTTCAATTTAAAATATTTACACAAGTGGATACCACAAAATCTTATGTTATACTTAATGAAAGTATAAATAAACTCTAAGTGTTAGTCAATCTATCGTTTTGATGGGATACGAATTCTCCAAAACTAATTTCAATGATCCAAACCGTCAAACTTATTTGTATATGCTTGGAGATCACATCAGCAAAAAATCATAAAAAACAAACATTCAGAGATCAAGTAACGGGACAAAGCTTTTCGACGGTTATAAACAAAAAATCACGATTTAACGGTTATTTTAACTCCGATTTTGATGATTTTTTACAGGTACATTCCTTGACCCTATATGAATACAATGAATGAATTCGATATTCAATTTAAAATATTTACACAAGTGGATACCACAAAATCTTATGTTATACTTAATGAAAGTATAAGTAAACTCTAAAGTGTTAGTCAATCTATCGTTTTGATGGGATACGAATTCTCCAAAACTAATTTTAACGATCCAAACCGTCAAACTTGTTTGTATATGCTTGGAGATTACATCAACAAAAAATCACAAAAAAGAAACATTCAGAGATCAAGTAACGGGACAAACCTTTTCGACGGTTATAAACGAAAAATCACGATTTAACGGTTATTTTAACTCCGATTTTGATGATTTTTTACAAGTACACTCTTTGACCCTATATGAATACAATGAATGAATTAAATCTTCAATTTAAAATATTTACAAAGTGGATACCACAAAATCTTATGTTGTACTTAAGGAAAGTTTAAATAAACTCTAAGTGTTAGTTAATCTATCGTTTTGATGGGATACGAATTCTCCAAAACTAATTTCAACGATCCAAACCGTCAAACTTGTTTGTATATGCTTGGAGATCACATCAGCAAAAAATCATAAAAAACAAACATTCAGAGATCAAGTAACGGGACAAAGCTTTTCGACGGTTATAAACAAAATATCACGATTTAACGGTTATTTTAACTCCGATTTTGATGATTTTTTACAGGTACACTCCTTGACCCTATATGAATACAATGAATGAATTCGATCTTCAATTTAAAATATTTACACAAGTGGATACCACAAAATCTTATGTTATACTTAATGAAAGTATAAATAAACTCTCAAGTGTTAGTCAATCTATCGTTTTGTTGGGATACGAATTCTCCAAAACTAATTTCAACGATCCAAACCGTCAAACTTGTTTGTATATGCTTGGAGATCACATTAAAAAAAAATCACAAAAAACAAACATTCAGAGATCAAGTAACGGGACAAACCTTTTCGACGGTTATAAACGAAAAATCACGATTTAACGGTTATTTTAACTCCGATTTTGATGATTTTTTACAAGTACACTCCTTGACCCTATATGAATACAATGAATGAATTCGATCTTCAATTTAAAATATTTACACAAGTGGATACCACAAAATCTTATGTTGTACTTAATGAAAGTATAAATAAACTCAAGTGTTAGTTAATCTATCGTTTTGTTGGGATATGAATTCTCCAAAACTAATTTCAACGATCCAAACCGTCAAACTTGTTTGTATATGCTTGGAGATCACATCAACAAAAAATCACAAAAAACAAACATTCAGAGATCAAGTAACGGGACAAAGCTTTTCGACGGTTATAAACAAAAAAATCATGATTTAACGGTTATTTTAACTCTGATTTTGATGATTTTTTACAGCTACACTCCTTGACCCTGTATGAATACAATGAATGAATTCGATCTTCAATTTAAAATATTTACACAAGTGGATACCACAAAATCTTATGTTATACTTAATGAAAGTATAAATAAACTCTAAGTGTTAGTCAATCTATCGTTTTGTTGGGATACGAATTCTCCAAAACTAATTTCAACGATCCAAGCCGTCAAACTTGTTTGTATATGCTTGGATATCACATTAACAAAAAATCACAAAAAATAAACATTCAGAGATCAAGTAACGGGACAAAGCTTTTCGACGGTTATAAACGAAAAATCACGATCTAACAGTTATTTTAACTCTGATTTTGATGATTTTTTACAGGTAAACTCCTTGACCCTAGATGAATACAATGAATGAATTCGATCTTCAATTTAAAATATTTATACAAGTGGATACCACAAAATCTTATGTTGTACTTAATGAAAGTATAAATAAACTCTAAGTGTTAGGTAATCTATCGTTTTGTTGGGATACGAATTCTCCAAAACTAATTTCAACGATCCAAACCGTCAAACTTGTTTGTATATGCTTGGAGATCACATCAACAAAAAATCACAAAAAACAAACATTCAAAGATCAAGTAACGGGACAAAGCTTTTCGACGGTTATAAACGAAAAATCACGATTTAACGGTTATTTTAACTCCGATTTTGATGATTTTTTACAGGTACACTCCTTGACCCTATATGAATACAATGAATGAATTCGATCTTCAATTTAAAATATTTACACAAGTGGATACCACAAAATCTTATGTTGTACTTAATGAAAGTATAAATAAACTCTAAGTGTTAGTCAATCTATCGTTTTGTTGGGATACGAATTCTCCAAAACTAATTTCAACGATCCAAACCGTCAAACTTGTTTGTATATGCTTGGAGATCACATCAACAAAAAATCACAAAAAACAAACATTCAGAGATCAAGGAATGGAACAAAGCTTTTCGACGTTTATATACGAAAAATCACGATTTAACGGTTATTTTAATATATTTTTATATGGTATAGTATTATTATTTTATTTCTTTTCATAATTATTTTGGTAAACTTCTCATAATTTGAATGATTTTGAATGTTTGGTTTTTCTATACTTAGTTTATGCGGAAGAGAGTTCTGACGTGGAAAACCGTACTGAAAACATCTTCAACATAACTCTTCAAGGCAAGTTTCAATACAATTTCATGATGATCGATGTAAATTGAAGATTTTGTAGATAGAGGTGTAAACTTTTGAGAAAGACTTACAATCTTGAAAACAAAAACTCTTTCATTTTGCATATCCTTGCACATTTAATATTTGTAATAGATTAGTAGTGTATGTATTATTTTTTTATTAGGCTCTTATTTTCGAATGTAGATATAGTACTTAAACGACAAATGTTTTAATGTTTTGAAGTAATATTTATGTGGCAATGTGTGATATGTGCAAATTTGAAAAAAAAAAATATTTTTTTTCTTAACGGGTCATAGCGGGTCGGGTCACTTTACCCGTTGGGTAAAGTGACCCGACCTGTTAAGGACCCGTTAAGATAACGGGTGTGACACGACACGACCCGTTAAGATAACAGGTGTTACACGAAAACTACACGAACACGACAGACACGACCCGTTTGCCAGGCCTAGTAAAAACCTTAGAACATTTGGCCCCGAGGAAAATTTGGCATTTCAGTCAAGGGAGGGGCATCGAAAGAAAGAAATGAATTTGATATCCATCTTTGGTTCGTTGCTCATATATCTGATTAAAGGTTAGGGTGGAAATGAATTATGAGGATGGAAGGTAGAGGGAAGAGATAGGGGATGATGGAAGTTTGGGTTTGAAAAAGGTGGAAAAAAAGTGTGAAAAAAGTAATGAATTAAACCATAAAAAAAATCGACTCTCAAAAAGACAATAGGAGGAAACGACTGAGAAAAGGGGGGGGGGGGGGGGGGTGGGGAACAAATTGGGAGTTTTTTTTGAGAGAAGGATGAGTTTTCTCTCTAGGAAGCTGTAAACTAACCAGTAACAGAATTCCATTTTAATAGGGTTTAATTGTGTTAAACCTGCGGCGATGGCATCACAAGTGCTAGCATAGCTGATCATTCCATTCAAACCAAAACTCAGCCATGTTATCATTTGTGATTAGCTTAATCATAATCAAGGACTAATTAGTTAATTGGGGGTTTTGTTAAGTGAAGTAATTAGTTAAGTTGCTTTGGCTGCCAACTAGCAAATGATGTATGGGCTGTATATGTTCACACTTTGGGTGTGATTTTGGCCATCGGTCATTTTAAATAAAAAAAAATATTACAAAAACAAGTGGAGCTCAACTCCCTCTTCTCTCATTTCTTCTCTCCTTTCTTCATTTTCCTCTATTGTTACTGTGATACTTGTAGGTTAAGTAAAGATTAGGTTTAAGTCATGACAATTAGTACCATTCATCTCGATTCTGGTTTCCCCTTTGTATACCACAGTCCCTGAACAACTCTCGAACTGCTACCATGAATGAGCTTCTAGCTACCTTGGAATCTTCCATGGATGCTCATTTTACTACTTGTGGATCGACAATTGCTGTCGCTTTATTTGGGCACTCTATGGCCATGGATACTAAGTTGCCAGTCAATTTTGAGCAATTTTTCCAGGAACTTTCTTATGGTGGTGGGGAGTTCTTCCTTTGATCTAAATGCTTAGGGCCCAGATTTAGTGGTTCATCCATCAATTATTGCTAAGGAAGCTAACTTACGTAGCTCGGACACTCTCAGACATCATCGTCGTGATAATTTCGATGGCAGTGGCTTTACACCAAGTCCCAATGGCAATATCGATTGAATTTTCCAAGATTCTATGAGAAGGGTGACCCGCTAGCATGAATCTATAAAGCGAAACAATATTTCTCCTATTACCCTGTCCCTGAGCACCAGAAGATTGTCACTGCTTCATTTTACCTAGAGAATGAAACACTCGATTTGTTCCGTTGGATGGATTGTCTACACACTACTCCAACATAGGGAGATTTTACAAAGGTCCTTTGCCAGGAGTTTGGACCATCAGAATTTGAAGATAGCATAAAAGCCTTATTGAAGCTACGTCAAACAAGTACATTGAAAGAATACCTCATGGAAATTCATAGGCTTGCTACTAGATCTACTGATGTTGGACTCATATTATTGAAGAGTTGTTTCTTGGGTGGTCTGAAACATGAAATTAAGTATGATGTTAAATTGCTTAGGCCTACTTTTGTTCATGAAGCAATTGCTTTAACTGTCCAAACTAATACCAAATTCAGTGATCGTAGAACAACCTTTTCACATATAGCAAAAGTGTATGCTCCAGTGTCCAATGTTATTGCCCATAGACCTGGAGTTGGTATTCTTGCTTTACAAGGAAACTTAGTCTTAAAGGAATCTAATGTAAGAAGGACAATGAAAAGTGTTGGTTCTGTGAGAAGTAGGCCAGGGGTTATAAGTGCCCTCATAAGCAATTATTGATGCTAGATGTTTTACATTTGGATGGTTTAAAAGACAATGAAGAAGGTAGTGTTGAAAAAAGATGACCTACCTCTTGAGTTACAACGTATGGAATTAAGTGAATGGGCCTATTATGGAACAAATGCAAAACATACCATTCAAACAATGAAGGTTAAAGGGGTTATTGAAAAGCAACCTGTGATGATTTAATTAGATTATGGGAGCACTCATAATATCATATATTCTAGGTTAGTCAAGAAATGGGGTTGGTCAGTGCAAGACACTAAAGTATTTGAAGTTATGATTGCTAGTGGAAGGAAGATTAAAGGGCAATGGAGTTGCAAGGGAATACCATTGAATATAGGAGGGTATAAGTGTACCATTGATTTTTTCCCTCTACCATTAGGAGCATGTGACATAGTTCCAAGAGTGCAATGGTTATTTACTGTTAGTCCTATTCTTTGGGAATTTCGGTTGATGACCATGGAATTCTAAAAAAGGGGACATGAACATAAACTTGCTCATAGTACCATTAGGGTACCCTTGGTGCATGAGATGTCTTTTCAACATCTTGATAAAGAGTTTTATAACTCTAATATAGGCATGCTTTTGTATTATTGCAATGAGAAATTAGAGGCTTGTTGGATAAGCGTTTTGGAGCTAACTTTTTCTCCAAGTTAAATCTCAGATTAGGGTACCACCAAATTAGAATGCACCTAGATGACATTGCAAAAACTGCATTCAGGACATGTGAAGGCCTCTATGAGTCCTTGGTTATGCCATTTTGCCCTCACCAAAGCTCATGCCACATTTCAACGTCTAATGAATGACTTTTTCAAATCATATCTTAGGAAGTTTATCTTGGTGTTTTTATGGTATTCTTATATATAGCAAAACCTGGAAGAACATTTGTGCCATTTGAAGAAGAACCAACAATTTGTCAAGAAATCTAAGTGTGCATTTGGTTAAAGTTATGTGGAATACCTTGGGCACATTGTTTCCAAGGATGAGGTGGCAGCATACCCTTCCAAGTTCAAGCTATACTTGATTGGCCTATCCATACTAATGTTAAGCAGTTGAGGAAGGTTATTGGGACTCATTAAGTATTATAGGAAGTTTGTACCTAGGTATGGAAATATTTCATCCACTCACTGGGTATTATAGGAAGTTTGTACCTAGCTTGGAGTCAAATAACTACAGAGACCTTTAACAAGTTGAAACATATTATGGCATCTTCATAAGGTTGGCCTTACTAGATTTTTTAACATCATTTGAGTTAGAATGTGATACATCTGGTAGTGGGATTGGGGCAGTTTAGCAACAAAAATGAAGACCCATAGCTTTTACTACCCAATCTCTAGGACTGAGAAACCAAGCCTTATCTACATATGAGACAGAGTTGATTGCTTTTGTGTATGTAGTAAGGAAGTGGCAAAACTGCCTACAAGGAAGGCACTTGGTCATCAAAGTTGATCACGACAATATAAAGTACATCCTCAATCACAAGGTTGATACATCATTCCAGTAAAAATGGTTCTCAAAATTGATGGGTATGATTATTTTGAGACCATGATTTTCCAGGGTTAAGAGTAAGGTTGATTCAAATACAGTTACCTCAGAAATTCAGTCATAGACTCACCAACTCCAAAGTCAATTCCAAGAAACAACTAAGACTTCAACATCAGCTAGGTCTAGAGGGAAATTATGAGCATTATGTATTAGACGGAGCAGGGTGCCACCATCACTCTACTCCGGGGCACTAGACAAAGTCCTAGCGACTATGCTAGATGACCATGCTTATTCTGCAAGACATGCTTATTTTACAAATTAATCCCACAAAAGTTGTTTTCCTGTCAGAATTACGTAGCTGTAGGAGAATGAAGATTTGAAGGCTTTCCTGATTATTCCTAGTGGCGTGCGATATATTCTTAGAAAGATAAGAGATATAGCTACATTTTCCATATTTTTACAGAATTTTCCAGAAGATAAATCGACTCCAAATCTACTGTGCAAGACATATGACGTGTTTCCCAAGCCAAGAAGGATTCTGTCCTAGTTTGTGTCATTAATTGTTTACTAGTTTGTTTTATTTAGGAGAGTTTCTCTCAGACCTTTTATGGTTTTTCTAGTATACATAAGGCGTCTCAAACTATCCCTACATAGCCCCGCAATCCCGACATTACCCCACACAATACTACCATTCACCATCTCCGTAATTTGTGAAGAAGAGCTTAGGGACATGCTTTGCCATGGACTACGGGTTCTATCTTTCTTTTATTTTTTAATTTCTATGTGTAACTAAGTTATTTCTAAGGTTTATGATGAAGCCATGACATGAATATTTATGAAGTACTTTGTTAATTATTATCCAATTATATGCCATGTTATATTCTTAATCTTTGTGGGTATTTTATTTTAGGTTCGGATTTCTAATGATTGATCACCTTTACGAATTTTGCACCTAGATAGTTAGATAAATTTATGAGGATGGCCAATCAATTAAGTTTAGTGGAACTAAGATTAAGAAAAGTAGACAAACTAGTGAGGATGACCAATATCAAGCTAGTCCTACTTGGTTGACATGATTCTTCTATGCGTAATGGGCTTTTATGCGTTCAATTGTATGCCTAACCAATAAGATATAATTATCATGTAGAGATACAAGAGTTGATGCCTGACCATGGATTAATTCATACCTTAGAAAGAACAACCCTTAACATTGGCATAGTAATTGGATAGTAGTTGGCTCTAGGAAAAGTAAATAGGATTGTTGTTGGTGGATTCATAACCTTAGACTTCCATTGTTTTTCAATTTCTTCTTCTGTTGTGTGTTTATTTTAATTAATTGTCTTTTCTCTTTCTTGTTAATTTTAGCCTTAATCAATTACTCAATTATTCAATTTAATCTATCCTTTGTTTGTTTAATAAAGTCTAGTGTGATTAATCGGTTAAATTGGTGTTAAAACAATCCATGTGGGATCGACCTCGTATTTGCATATATTACTACAATTCATTTGTACGCTTGCGAGTTTAATTTGGTTTAAATTAATCTATCATTTAGGTTTGTTTAAATTTACATTGATAGCCCATCTCCATACAACGCTATCCTCGGCCATAAATGGTTATACGTCATGGAAAAGGTCCCTTTTAAAGATGGAATATCGCCTCGTTACCCAAGAATGACGCCAAGTAGTGGAGGATTCAATAATAGAGAAAATGGAGGACTTGTGCCAGAATAGAGCTTTCGTTGAAGAAAATCGAAACCCTTGCAGACCGTTTCAGGTGACATAGAAAAAAGTGAATCTCACACGAACTACACGCAATTTGATTTCCTTCTCGGGATATGTAGGTAGTCCTCTCTAGACCCAATCGTAACACCACCAATTGCGCGAAGACAAGTTCATGGAAAACTCATCTCCTAACGCCCACCATAGACTTATCATCAATAGTGACCCTTGATGTAATTTTTTACATCACATCATTTTTTTTTTCCTTAGAACTACATAAGTGGTTTGATTCTCCGTCTCAGAGATATATAGGCAATCCTTCTCATCTATTTGTCACACCCTCTTATCAATCACACCCTCTTATCAATCAACTTTACATGGATCATGAATAAAGAGCATCTATTTGTCTTAAATATATGTTCTTTCTTTATTTTTTTATGATGTTGGGAGTACCCTAGTCGTTCAAAACAGGGCCTAAACTTTGAAAACTTCGTAGCAATGCAAGTCTAAAAATGTTCCACGTTATACTGTCAGTGGAGCCTCATTTAGCCTAATCCATCTGGAATGGTTAGCAACTTGGAAGTCTCAAACCGTTATAAGCATGGTAATGATTCATGGGCTACGGGCACGAGCACATAGCGTCTTGACCCAGAAGATGCACCATCTAGTCTCCGAAAAGTTTTTGCAACCAACAAGGTTATGGGTTATAACATTCAAAGCTAGGCTCTATGCCATTCGAGGAAATTGACAGGGCGATATGGAACTCATTGGATGGTGGCTCTGAAATCTAACCCCAAGTACAACTACTTCTATCCTAGACAAACTTACTAAGTCAAGTAAGCTCTGCAACACCAAGTGTTAATAGGTTTCAAGGGGGCATCTAGACAAGGCATTCCCCAAGAGGACTTTATTCCAACAGAGCTTTGATATGTGGAAATGATTTGGCCCAGACAACTAAGGTAATCCTATCGGAACCGCTCAAGTATGGCACCTAGGGTCCAACAAAAGGATTCAAAAAGTGTTTCTGACCCCCATGCTGACGATCATGCTCCCAAAAACTTTCGTTTAAGATTCACTGGGAACGGACATGCAATCTAGTTTGGGAAAAGCAATGCATATGACGATTGAAGTTAATTAATAAAACGCATGGAAAAGCAACCGCATAAAGCAGAGGCATTCATCATCATGACAGTTGATCTTTTTTCATGATTCTAAGATTTATGCGATGAAAATCAAAGCGACTCAATTACCCCGCTTTAATGATGAGCCAGACCTATGTGCAAAGAATTTGAAGACTAAACGGTATGTATTCCAGCTTACTCCGAAAGGCATGGTCTTTGGTAACAATCCATTCTCAATGGGAACAAGTTGCCTCTCAGATAGATAGTTAAGGGTAATTACGAAACCATGATTTTTCATGGCCGGATTACAATTACTTAAGAAGTCCGATCATGGACTCATTAGTTCCGGGCGGAGCTGTATAAGACGGAGTAGGGTGCCACCATCATTCTACTCTAGGACATTAGACAGAGTTCTAGCGACTCAACTGGATGACCATGCTTGCTCTGCAAGACACGCGGTCTGATCTGGATATGGACATAATCAAATCCTATAAGTCTTCAAGTCCCTACAATCTAGGGATAGGCATGCGCCGCAAGTAATCACAATTCCTAAGAGGATACAATATCTACTTACTAGATATCCTCTAGGATTCTCCCGGCTAGAATGAGGATTTTCTCCTAAAATCTCCTAAAATGGTCTATCTCCCAAGTGTAAATACCCCCATCTAAGGTTCATCTATGGTAGTGCAATCTATACACTTGAATACTCTTGCTCACTACTTGAGTCTCAAATTATTCGCTTGACCATCGAAGAGTCTTTGGTTGACACACCCTTCCCCCTTCTAGCTTAAGGTTTGCTTACAGTTGTTTTACTGTTTTGCAGGTTGCTCAGTTTTGCTTGGATTTTTACTCAATCATCGATTACAGAGGTGCACATATTTGGTTCCAACAATTATGAATACAATATAAGCATGGGAAAGATAGCATAGTTGTTGATGCCCTTTCAAAGGGGTATGGTTTTCATAACCTTCATGAAGGGGCAAAAGTATTAGTGGGATGACTAAGTGTATGGCAGTCCCTTATCCATACTTTGGGTGGGCTAGGTGAATTGAGAAGGGAAGTGGATTAAGATGGGTGGTTATTCACAAGAATAAGGAAGTACAAGGGGCAACCTTTTCTAATATACCAATACCTAGCCCCAGTTTATCCAAGTTTGAAGTTGACTATGGATTTCTCAAATATAAAACTAGGATTGTGATAAGCCCTACATCCCATTCATGAGCAAAAATCAAGGAAGAGCACCACTCAACTCCCTGAATTGGTCATCAAGGAATATTGAAGGCATACCAAAGAATCAAAAGTGTTTTTATTGGACTGGGATGAAAATAGAAGTCAAGCAATTTGTGGCTGACTGTCAAGTTTACCAATTACATAAACAAGAAGCCATAACACCTCAGGCTTGCTGCAACCTCTTCCCATTCCCCTGAATATGGTAGAAGTTAGTGTGGATTTTATTGATGGCTTGTCAAGTTGCAAAGGGAAGTCTATGATTTTAGTAGTGGTGGATAGGTTAACAAAGTATGCATACTTCATTGCATTGTCCCATCCATGCACCACTCCATTGTATCTCAGCTTTTTCTAGAGCATGTGTTCAAATTACATGGGAGATTCACTTTTAATACCGCTTCTTACTATAACAAAAAGACTTGTTGGAAATATAGTGCAACCAAGAAAGGCACGGAAGTCTTTGGGCATTCCTTGGACTAATTACAACTTGAGTAGAGATAAGGGGCTCGACAATGTGGAAGTAAATGACTAAATTAAGTCTCATTGTCCCTCACAATAGAGTACAATCTTTCCTTCTGTCCTTTTGTATCAAACTTAAAGAAATGTGGTTTCCCCGATTATAGTATGCCACCTCCTCCACCCTCCCTAGAAGATTTTTACAAAACCCAACAGTTGCCTTATCGAGCGCTAACAGTTTGATGCGCTTGTAAAAGGTTATGTCAGGTAGGGTGTGCGGTGAGTGACAAGGACCCCATTTTCCTCAACAACTTTTGGAGAGAATTTTTCCAAGTTACAAGGTTCTACTTTTATGGGTATCACCCTTAATCTGATGGTAAAACTGAGGTGATGAACAGGAGTCTAAAGACTTATCTTAGATGTTTTGTTAGAGCACAACCTAAAATATGGGTCCAATGGTTAGCCTGGGCTTAGTGGAACTACAACACCCCACAACTAAGTTCATTCTCTTTGAATTAATTTATAGTTACCCACCTCCTTACATTGCTACTTATGAATCGAGATTAGCTAAAATGGATGTGGTTGGGCAAAGCTTGCTGGATAAGGATAAAATGTTGTCCATTCTTATATCCAACTTGTTTCTGGCACAAAACAGAATGAAGGTTGAGGTAGACAAGCACAAAATTGGAAGGGAGTTTGCTATGGGGGATTTGGTGCATTTGAAGTTGGTACCTTACTAGCTGCAATCACTAAACTCACATTCCAATCACAAGTTACATCCAAGATTTTGTGGGCCATGAGGTTTTACAAAGGATTAGTGAGGTAACCCTACAAACTCAAGTTGCTAGCCAATACAAAAATACATCATGTCTTCTATGTAGGGATGGGCAACGGTTATGGCGGGCGAGTAACCGCGGTTAGTTATGCATAACCATTTAGGTTCATGCCCGCATAACCGTTTACTCATTGGGTAATTGCATAAACGGTTATACCCATACCCATAACCGTTTATAAACGGTTAACTGTACCCCTAACCGTTTACCCATTTAACCATAACCATTTACCCATTTTTGAACCCGTTTATCTTTTTATTTTTTACCCATTTACCTCTTTTTTCATCCGTTTACATGTTTTTTTTTTAACAACTTGAAAATTACAAAAGAAAAATTTGTCATAATTTTTCGTTTTCTGACAATTAAATACCGTTATAGGTACATTTTAGCATGTATTTCCTTATTTTATTCATTTAAGTCCTCATACAATTCCAATAATTGAAATAATAGTTTACAAATGATATATTTCTGCTACACCCAAGCAAGTCTTTAATTATAATCCATATGATTACAAAGTAAAGCTTCTAAAAACAAAAAGTAGTCATTATCTTGAATACTAGATGATTCAAAGCTCCAAAATATTCCGAAACTAAACACTTTCGAACACAAATGATTTAGCATGTTCAATCACAAAGTCTCATCAACTCGTTGTCACCAAAAGAGGCCTACAAAAGAAATGTATAAATTGAATTAGTATCCTATTTAGGAACACCGACACCAATTAGCATGAATCCAACAGAGGTAAGTGATCACATAAGGTTTACATTGTACACTCAGTTATCAGGAAAAATAAATAAATAAATAAAGAAAACAAAACAAAAAGCAAACAAAAGCAGAGTACCAAATCAATTGAGTTAGTATCACCATTCATTAATATGCATAAATAGAAGGTTTACATTCCATGATTTTTCACACACCCATATATATAAATTGAATTAGTATCACCAATAACTCCTAAGTAAAAAACAAAGGATTAGTGAGGTAGCCTACAAACTCAAGTTGCCAGCCAATACAACAATACATCATGTCTTCCATGTGAACTGTTTAAAAAAGCATTTGGGAACACAAGTGACTACTGCAACAACTCTTCCAGAAGTAAGTGATGATGGCATGGTGATGGAAGCCCCCTTTGCAGTGTTGAGTAGAAGAATGTACGAGAGAGGGAATACTACTGGAGTCCAAGTGCTACTACAGTGGGAAGGCCATACTAAAGAAGAAGCAACTTGGGAACATTATGATGTTTTTGTTTCTCCATATCCTGATATCAAATTCTAAAACCTAGTGAACAAGGTTTTGCTTGAGCGAGGGGTAATGTTATGATCTATGATTAGCTCAATCACAATCAGGGACTAATTAGTTAATGGGGAGTAATTAGTTAAGTAGTTTTGGCTTCCAACTGGCAAGTGATGTATAGGCTGTATATGCACACACATTGGGTGTGATTTTTGCCAATGGTCATTTTGAAATAAATGTAGTATTACAAAAACAAGTGGAGCTCAGCTCTCTTCTCTCCTTCCTTCCTCTTCCTCCATTGTTACTGTGATACTTGCAGGTTGAGTAAGGGTTAGATTTGGGTCATAACAAGCCACAAAGTAAGAAGAACATGAAAGCTACTCTGTGTGAGAGAGCGAGAACATGAAAATCCAGGGTAAAGTCCGAATTCTGACTTACCAAGTTACGAGTATAAATATATATTCTAGCAGCGTGATTCGATTCCAATGTCACTTGTGTGCAATCGATCTTTCCGCTTTATTAGTTTTGTCCTTGTAATAGCTTTTTCCATGTTACCTAACTCATCCTTCAGGGAAATATGCATGATTTTCCTTTCAGATACAATCCGTAAGAGACGTCAACTAAACTCATCATCTGCAACAAAAATAACCCTAGCGATCACAATTACTTTCTCAAGGGAGCAATTCATGTTTAAGGAAAGGCCTCCTTTATTCTTCTTGTTACAATATTACATATATTTACGTATCTCACTTTCTATAACACAAACACACACATACATATAATAACAGATATAAGGTATACAAAGAATTCCTCTATCGAACTTGGAAGTTGAGTTTCCGAATGCAGAAAGCAAACATGAAGGCGAAGAAGACTCCGAATCCAACTAGAACTCCAGCCACTGGTCCCTTGAAATCTGATTTAAATCCGTAACGGTCTTCTAGGTACCATTTCACAGTTGGGTCAGATGTATACCCAGGTGCTTTAATGGTCTTCTCAATGTCACCATACTGTGTCACAATCAATCCATACACTGTCCATGCCACGGGACATATCCAGTAGTACCAAATCCACCATTTGGGTATTTTCTGAAAATTCAAAAGATAAAGAATTCGTGTTAACATACTTTTATAACGAGTTTTAGTCACTTCATCAGCACTGGGGACGAAAATCGAATCACCAACTGTTAAATCAAAATCCGATAGTTGAGATGCAAACTTTATTCAGAACACTCAACCGTTAGATTTTAATCAGTTGGAAAATGATTGCTGTGATTTTGTCGATCAATTTAGACCAATCAATCACAGTATCATTATAATCCAATTTAAATTGAAGTATATGCTTGTGGGAAGAAGAATACTAGTACTTACTGGTCTTGGAATGAAGAAACCAGAGAAGAGATTGAAGACTGAATAGAAAGCTGCGGCGAATATGGCTGCTACTTGGTGGTTCGGTGTGATGGAAACGGTCATCATGCCGTAGTATGTGAAGTAAAGGAAGGAGAAGAAGTTGATAAAGAAGAACCAGAAGAATTTTCCTACTTCCCATTGGAAGCTCACCATAGCATACACTATCAGTGTATAATACGTGGTCTGAATAAACACATATGGTATTTCAATAATGACCTGCATGTCATACAAATGGTTTATTTGCGTCAGTCAGATGACAATTTTTTCTATAGCAACAAATATCGATTTATAATAGTGTTGTATATGAAACTAGGATCAATACTATATATGTGCAAAATGTGAGTTAACATAAGTATTTATTCTCCCTTCACCTGTGCCAGTGCATAAGGTAATGCAGAGTACATCCCAGCAGCTCTTTCTCGATAAAAAACTGTTCTTTCAATGGCAACAATGGGTTGCACCGTTGTGCAGTTATCAAATCCGACGAAAAAGACAGCAGCGTACATAGCCCCGATAACCATGGTCAAATTAGAACTGCTTTCCCTGGATAAGGAGAAATATGTAATTAGCAAAAATTGGTGTATGGAAACTCTTGAACGAAAACTTTTATAGTCAAAATAATGAGTACTAGTTGAAGTTTGAAATAGTTAAGCTTTGAGATAAGCACACACATTTCTGACAAGGTTATAATCAGGACTTCTCCAATATGTCCACCACTGCTTCCAGAGGCAAGACTGGAATTGCTTCCATGACGACTGAGAAAACTGAGTGGGAAAATAGAGGTCGTTTGCTCCTCCTGGTGGTGTGCTCAACTCATTTACTAAAGCTTTGTTTCTCCTGGTCATAAATATTGGAACATAAGTTTTATATTTTCCAAAAACCAGCCAATTCCGAACACTGCAACAAAATAGTATTATTTACAATTTTTTTCTACTTACTGATACAAGGCAGATGATTTGTAGTATTGAGCAAAGTCCATTCCAAGCCGGACCTCAATTGACGTTGAGCTCGCCTCAAGCATCCATGTAGCCGGATTGTACTTCTCTTTGATTTTTGGCACGCCAGGAACCGCCTGGAATTAAGTTGGTAAGTATACACTTGGATGACAATGCCTTTGATTATTTCTCTGTGCAAAATTAAAATACGAAAAAAGTTGCACGCAGATAAAATACCTCAAAATATTCAACAATCTTGTGAGAATTGCGGCCCAGTGGTCCTAAGTAGATAACTTGTCCTCCTCTCTTCATCAGTAGCAGCTCATCGAATGCCTCAAAGATATCTATGCTAGGCTGATGAATTGTGCAAACAACTGTTCTCCCAGTGTCCACTGTATTTCTAACAGTCCTCATAACGATGGCAGCTGCCCTTGCATCAAGACCTGATGTTGGTTCATCCATGAAAATGATTGAGGGATTGGCAACAAGCTCAACTGCAATCGTTAACCTCTTTCTTTGTTCTGTTGACAGCCCTGAAACTCCGGGAAGCCCTACTAAGGCATCTTTAAGATTGTCCAGCTCAACCAGTTCCATCACTTGATCTACAAAAATCTGCAAACATATATAGTATATGCAGTTCAGCATTTAAATAATTGTACTATGCTTTGTTCAGAGAAGCAGTGCAAGTCATGGTTTTACCATCTTTTCCTCGTTGCTGACTTCTTTAGGGAGTCTAAGGAAAGCTGAGTAAACCAACGATTCTTTGATAGTGACTTGGGGTGAGTGGATATCAGTTTGTTCACAGTAACCAGAAATTCTTGCAAAGGTTTCTTGCTTCTTAGGGTACCCGGAAATTCTAATGTCACCTTCAATGTAACCTCCGGTCTTTCTTCCTGCTAAGACATCCATCAAAGTTGTCTTCCCAGCCCCACTTACCCCCATTAGGGCAGTCAAGACCCCAGGCCTAAATGCACCAGTTACTTCACGAAGTAGTTGTAGCCTGTCCTCTGCTACTCCTTCCTCCTTCATTTCCTGTTATAGTGAACTAAGTTAGCTAATTAAGTAGTGAAGTTGGACTACAAGATAATGTTTCAGATAAACAAAGAGTGAAATACAGAAAAAGAAATATTACAGTGGGCATGTCCACGAAATAATTAACACTGTCGAAGGACATTGCAAGAGGAGTGAAAGGTAGAACCATTCCTCTCTTGGGGGCAACGCCACCGGAGACTTCGAGAGATGAATCAGCATTTCTATCTAGTCCACTAGAGCTGGATCGACTGCTCATTCGTCGGACTTCCATTTCTCCTACAGAAAAGTTTAATTCAGTAAGAAACTCGGATAACAATATGCTCACATTACACTTGACAATATTTTTCTGTTTCTTACTTGTATTGTTTCCATCAGTAGAAGATAATGATCGAGGCAATGAAACATTCTTGGATGGGGGTCTTCTCAGTCTTGGCTCGTCCTTTGATTCTTCTTGGTCTAGCTCCATTTCATTTGCCGCCTCTTCAGATATGATGGCTTGTGGCTTTCCAGGAGCTAATTTATTAAAACAAAACCATGAAAAACTGTAACTTTAAAAGTACAAATGAAAGAAGTTCCATGTAGACATAAAAAGGAATATTGACTCTTACGACTTAGGTACATAAGGGAGACCGTATAAAGGGAGTTGAAGAGAACAATAAACCCCAGAAGAGCGCCAGAACCAATCCAAAACCAGTTTTTGTTGTGGTAAACATCAAAGTTATTAAGCACTGTCTCACCCACCCTGGTAACATTATCTAAAGCCTGCAGCACAAGGAAGTTCGATGCAGAAGCTTAGCCTTTTTGTTAAGTTAAACAAATGTAGCTCATGAATGACGTGTGCAAGGAAGAGCTTAAGTTTATCATACCAGTTTGTTCATCCACCTCGGAGCATACATTTCATTTACAGAGATAGCATTGAAGCCATATGTCAAAGGTGAAACCCAGTATGCCCACGTCCACCAGTTTGGAATTTCACCTGTCACAAATGAAGTAACTCCTTGAATATTCCATGAAATACTAATTTGGTCCCTTTGTGCTATTTTTTTTACTATTTTTTTAAAATTAAATTTGCAACTCAAACTAACCTCTTGGAATTATGAAACCTCCAAGCAAGAAAAGAATTAGAAGAGTGAGAGTCCCGCCAGTGTTGGATATGATCATGGTCCTGCTAACTCCAGCAATAAGCCTAAATAGCGCAGATGCCATTTGTTGCATCAGAAATATCAACAATAGTTGCTTGAAAAACCTGCAAATATTTTGACAGCTGCTTAGTATCTCAAGGACAAGAAATTTTTCAAAGTAATAAGATTTTGTACCTAATCAAAGAGTAATTTGCAATTTTATTAACTTACCTACACGTGTGTTTATAATATTGTACCTAATCAAAGTAATAAGATTTTGTGCCTACGTATCTATTCAAAACTACATTAAATAGTTTACCTAACGATGAAAGGACCAACATAAAAACTCAATAAAACATTTGGTTGATTAAAAAACTATGTTATTCAATGATGGAAAACTAAATAGTTTACCCAACGACGAAAGGACCAACATAAAATTCAATAAAACATTTGGTTGATGAAAAAACTATGTTATTCAATGATGGAAAACTAATTTACGAACAAAATATATAGAAATGAAATTAAGCAGAGACAAATGTGGTACCTGCTAGCTTCAGGTGCAAATCCAATGGTGTAGTATGTTATGCCTATGAAAACAGTAGATTCTATGATGGATATAGGAATCCCAAGCAGGACAGATGGGAGAGTGAAAGTCCAAGCAGGGTGGAAAAGAAGGTCTCTATGCTTGTAAAACACAGGAAGTCTTGCAATGGTCAATGAGAGCTCAGCAAACCCATTAAACATGTTAATGATTAGGCAATATATAAGTGCACCAACATAGAGTGCTCCATCATTTTCATTTCTAGTGTCCATTTCGGTCCTCAAAAACACTGTCGCCGTTATGATTGCCCCTATTATAATTTGGACAGTCTTGAAAATGTAAATAAATGAGTTCCTCTGCATGAGCAGCCATTCTTTGTCAAAACATGCTTTGAGAAGCTGCATTTTGGGCATTGAATATGTTTTGAATACAAGAGCTGCTTTGTGGCTTTGAGCCTTGTCGAATGGGATTGAGAGCTCATCCGCTATCCTCATGCCCACATGGAAACGCTTGAACCGGTTTGCAAATTCTGTGACCGATACATATCTGTATGGAGTCCTTCTGTCCGCCCAATACTGCTCCTGGTCTTTTCTTGAGGTAACCTGAAAAGGTTAGACAGTAGTTATGGGATGTAAAGGTTTATAACAATATGAAATTGGATTAGCAAAGGCTTATTACAATTGTTCACCAAAAAAAAAAAAAAAAGGCTTATTACAATTTCTTGGACTATAAGTTTTTATATAAGCAATACTAGCGTGTGGCTGGAAGTCTGAACTCCAGACTTCAGGTGCAGTGACAAATGCTTTTAAACGCTACAACCCCTTGGTTTGGGCTAGAAGTTGGGAGAAAACTTAAGGTACAGTCAAACTAGTTATATACATTTATATATCATGACTAGTCACGTGATAAGAGATAAATAGAGACAAACAGGTAAATGTGTGCAACTGGTGGTAGGGAAGATTTTCTCATAAGAGAGTCTTAAGCAATATGTCACTTGCTCCTAATTTTTAATAAGATGTGTCACCACCTATTAAATTAATGTGAGACTTGATCGTGATTTTACCTCTTGCAAGAAATCGGCAGTTCCCTTTCTCTCAGGGCATCGAAATCCACATGTCTCAAAGAACTCTAATATGTGCTCACGTGGTCCCTGGTAGACGATTTGGCCTTCTGATAAAAGGATGATATCATCAAAAAGATCAAATGTCTCAGGAGCAGGTTGGAGTAAAGACATCAAGATCGTAGCCTCAGTGATGTGTACAATTTGTTGTAGACACTTCACGATTTGGAACGTCGTGGAGCTATCGAGACCCGTTGAAATCTCATCCATGAACAATGTTTTAGTAGGTCCAACAATCATCTCACCTGTAATTGACCGTAATAATTTACTTTCTCAACACATTATACATGTACAAGGTAATGTATACAATTTAACATTTACACATTTGAGGGTCATATACAGTATAGCATTTTTTGCTTTTTTTTTTTTTTTTTTTTTTTTTTTTTTTTTTTTTCTTTTAATAAAAAAAATACAAGAATATAGCAATTAGCTTACGATTTAGAATGACTCGTATAAAATTATTTAAAAGGTATTTGTTATACTATTATTCATCTAAAATTTAGTTATTGCTTATCAAACAGTATTGAAAAATCCAGTTGAATACTGTAAAGACATTTCTTTTCAAAGTGCATTAAAATTCCAGTTCTTACGGTATTGATGACTTTGCAAAGAAAATTCGAAGTGTGACAACACCCACAACTATCTTTGGTGTACAACATGAGATCATATGATCACGACCCTATTGAGAATACATTTACTCACCGCCTTCATGTGGTGATAATGCTCCACTTTATTTATCATCATTAGATGAGTTTAAATCTCCAGATATGTGTAGTGGATAAATCTTAAAATTTAAACTCATCAAATGATAATAAATAAGATGATGAGCAATACCACAACTTGAGAATGATGAATAAAATGTGCTCCAAATTCTAAACAAAATCAGAAAGACAAGAAAAGGTGGGAATTGACCTGTGGTTACTCGTTTTTTCTGGCCACCAGATATCCCTCTCTGCATCTCATCTCCAACAATTGTGTCCTTACATATATCAAGCCCCAAAATCTGTACCATTCAATAAAAAATCATGCTTCATCATTCTTTCATTAAAAAATTGTAGAAAAATATGTGTACTCATTGTTTTTATACTCATTGTCGATGAATGCCTGCCTTCTTCTCGATCGAGCTCTTATATGTATACTCATTGTTTTTAGGAAAATATGTGAAAGAGAAGTTGGAGAGAAGTTTAAATTTCTATATTTTTAAATTTAAAATGAGAGACATGATGTGATGATATATAGATGAAGACTAAATCGTCTTTCCACATTCTTTTAATTGACAAAGAGAATTTTATTAATAAGTAGCTTAGATGTACACAACTACATGAACCATAACTGATTAATTCTTAAATTTGCAGATTAAGATAAGATGGACCATTTTAGTTTAGGGTCAAGCTTTTTTTTTAAAACAAAATTTACATACTTTGAGAGTATAATCAGTAATGAGACTGTTTTCAAGTCCTCCCATTGCAGTAGCCTGAAAAAAAAAAAAAAAAACCCAGAAATGTAGATATAATTAAACATATACGAGGGGGTTGTGTGTGATATATTTATTATTACATATGTAAATATAAAATATTACCTTCATGAAAAGGTCTATTTCGGGCTCTGGATATATTCCAGCGGCCTTTTCTCTTCTAGCAAGCTCAGTAAGAAGTTCTACATATGAACCATTGAATAATTAAAAGGAAGCTTTAACGAAAAACTCTCGGTATTGTTTATTTTAACAAAAAATCACATTTTTACATTAAAAAGTAAATCATGGTACTGTTTAGTTTCTCCTTTATTTTGTCCTTATCGTTAAAATTCAAAATTTTCAATCTATTTTTATTAATTTTCCTTAATTAAAATAAGGATTCAATATGAATACGAGAGTCTCAATTTGATGAGATGGATTAATAAAATACCATATCGTGTCCCAACCCCTTGGCACCTTGCTGAAAAATCTAGTGTTTCTTTGACCGTCATATTTCCAACATGAAGATCATTTTGGCTAATGTATGCAGATGTCTTCCGTGGCACAAACTCGTTCAGCCGGTGACCATTGTAAGTTATCTCTCCTTTAACCTGTTCCACATAATTTAACCAGAACCAGAAAAGTATTATAGTAATAATTATAATTATAAAAGAAAATTGAGATTAATATACTACAAGCAACATTTTCTTCATTTAAATATTTAAATTTTCAATGTTATTACCTTTTGCTTGTAAGTTAAAAATTTTAGTTTAAATCTCATAAATGATGAGTTATATAATTTATTCTTCATCTTTTTTTTTAAGATTTTATTCCAGTTGAAAAGTCAAATAAGTTTTACAAAAACAATATTTGAACGACAAGTCAAATGGCTACCTACGAGAAAAAGTAAATTGATGCTTTGTCAAAAAAGCAGGCTGAAGTTAGCTTTTTTTTATTTTTTTTCTTTTTCTAATTTTTCTGGACGTAATCTATGACATCCCGTTTCTTATCGGAATTAAAACCCCTTAGTCAAGTGATTGTTGATCAAGTCAAAGCCACATGTCACTGACCTTCAAGCTTGAATCCAACTTCCCAGCTAAAGCCAGCAAAAGGGAAGTCTTCCCCGAGGATGGAGGACCTAATAAAAGGGCCATCCTACAGAAAAACAACAAAAAGGCTACATCAAAAACTTAGAATTAATCAACAGAAAAAATATTTTTTAATCTATCGAATAAAAATATCAATTAACTTATCAGATCACATAGAATGGTAACTTAAATAAATCATAAATCTAATGCTTAGTTACCTTGAAGGTTTAATAATGCCAGAGACATCTTTGAGAATTGTTAGTTTTGTTTGCTTAGTCAACTTAATCCCAATTAAGCCAAGAGATGATTCTGCGATGTTCCGAGCAACATTTGGGAGGGTGGGAAGAGCTCTTGTTCCAACATGGCAATCAGCTTCAATTGTCAAATGCTCGTACCTTACTTCCACTGTGGGAAGTTTGATCCCAACGCTGCAATCAATGACAACACATGAAAATTTTAATTAATTAGTTAGAGCTTAATTAGATTTATTAATTAACATGTTCCTTTTCATGCAATGTTTTACTATGTTCACCAATTAGATTCCCTTAACAATAAAGGAGCTGCCGGGAAGTTGTTTTATTGACCCAATTCGTTCGTCACTTAAGAAATTAAGGAAAGATACACAATCTTAAATGATATTTCAATACCATATTAAAAGAAAGTACGGTAAAATGATTTAACAAAGGGTATGTTAGAAAGACCATATTTTATAAATTGCATCGAAAATAAAGACCAAATCACAAGGTTCTTCGCATGTGCATGATGAAATATATATCACCGAATAAAAAACAAATAATAAAGTTACCAAACCATATACTATTGGGATATAGACCTCACAACACAATTAACTATTACCCTGCTTGCATCACAGGCCTGCTACTATGCTAACCAAGAAAGCGACTCAAGCTACATCTTAACGTTTCATTTGTCCACTAGCCAGGATGAAAGAAATGACAACGACAGCGATCAATGGTAAATTATGCACGAAAGCAACCTTGTAACTAATTAAAACAAGTTTGATTCAACTAAGAGTAAATTCTAGGTAGACCATATTTTCAAATTAAATAATGTGTCATAAAAAAGAAATAAGCACGTTAATTAATATTTAAATAATAATTTAATTATTAACAACTACATCATAGATATACAAAATTTAGTTTAAATTTTTTCTCTAGCATTAATAATGTTATATGTACTAAATTTACTCTTTGCATTATTTATTGCATTTTTAACTTAATTCTATTGGAGGAAATCATGAATGACTCCAAAACATTATTAGTACCACCCACATCTACTAATGTCAAAGTCACGTTCTATTCTTGATTATTGCAAAAACATAAAAAAAAAAAAAAAAAAAAAAAAAAAAAAAATTCACATACTTTTTCACCTTACACATACTTTTAATTTTCTAAAATAATTTATATATGTGAATGTTCTTTGATTTATTCAATTTAAATGTAAGAAATAAACGTGAGAAATATAAAGGGTGTGAATATTGTTTTCCTTATTTAAAAGAAATTTAACCGAACCATGAAAGATAAAAAACAAGGACTTACTTATCAAGTCTACTTCTGAACTTTTTCAGGAACGTCTCATTATCTTCCTCTGCAACCTTGAAAACCCTTTGAATGAAATTCTGACGGTCGTCCATGTCGAGCTGTAGAACGTCTACTTGCTTATGTGCTCCTTGATGCTCAGTTTCCCCAAGGGACTTGATGATGCTTGTTCTTAGCCGATCATACGTGGGCAGTTTCTCAATGGCAGCCCATGTCAGAGCTTCTTCGTCTTCGTCCGCTTGGCTGCTTCTTCTCGAGTGCGTGGCAGTCCCAAATACTTCTTCCATGCGCCAACTTGCCCTGCTCAGGCTCCTGCTTATGCTTCCGCTGCGGCTATGGCGCTTTTGATGATGTGGTTCTGAACCTTTCGGTTTCTCTGTTCCCTCCATTTCGGTTTACCTCCTGAAAATAAACTGAATTTAGAATATTGTATCAACGCTTCGATGTTTTGTGAAATTTTCTTGGCAGCCAAACGAGGTATGGAGAACTAAAAGGACTTACTTATTTGTTGAGTTTGTTGAATGACAAGGGTAATGGATGTTAAATCTATATCCTTTTCTTTCAAAACAAAAATCTATACTTTGTGGAAATATGGAAATGTGTTGGGTGGAGAAATTTATGATTGCTTTTCTCTAAATTTCCCAAGTTCCCACTCCAAATCAAAATCTCCTCTATCTTCTCTCTCTCTCTCTAACCTTTGCAAAAACTGAGAGATTCATTTCCTTGAGAAGTTTCGAGGGTATTTATACGTGCACAAAGGGAAGAAAATTCTCAATTTCTCAAACAACCATTAAAGTCAGAATAATATATTTTTAGATGCCTAGGGCAGAATATTATATGTCTATTCATATAATAGATTGCATTGAACAAGTATTCGAATGTGATTGGCGTCGGCCATACCCACTTTCTCCAATTTCTTTTGAAGAATTATGTGGGCTCCACTGTACTCTTCATCCAAACTATAGTCAAATGAGGTTTGCTAATTTATGACACCCGGCCACCAACGTTACATGCCTGAGAAAATAAAGACAAAAATTATCATGACGCAATATTATTTCTATTGTTATTACCACTGTAAAATGGTCATTTTCAACTGTAAATTATTATATAAATCCTTAAAAAAATAATATGAAGTGTTATTAGGCTCTGAAAATAGTAATCATATATGTACAATAAGTGTAAATTAGTGTAAAATATTTCTTGTAATTGAAATAAATAAATAATTGAAATAAAATACCGTTTAAATTGAGTGCACAATAATTTTTCTAAAGTGCGAGCAAATTAACATAACAAATTAATGGCGAATGACACCTCAAGTTCACATTTTTAAACAGATAAAAGCATTATTGATATGGTGAGACAATTCAAGTATTGAACCTATAGTTCGAATACTAGTTTATTCGTACTACTAACGTAGCATATGCATAACATTGTTCATTTACAAAGTGACTTTGAGATCATCGGTAGGAATGTTCCACAAAGGTGATGGCAGCATTTTGTGATCTCTTATGTATTTGCAGTTTTGGAAGGTAACAAAGAAGCTATCTACAAAGTCACGATGAGACTTGTATAACCAAAGAATGTGCAAAAATCCGGAACGTTCCCTTTTATTTTATTTTATTTTATTTTATTTTATTTTTTTTCCTTCTACTTATATGTTTGCAGTTTTGGAAGGTAAGAAGAAGTTTTGGTGTTTTTCGTTTTAAACGAGAAAATCTGGGTCTGTCATCGGTTAAATGAAGACTGGTTCAATGCCATCTGAACCTATACAATGTTAGGAAAAAGTTAAATATGCTGTGTCTAGACTAGTCTATGTAAGTCTTTCAAATGATTGATGTGACTTCAAATCAAACCACAGATTTCAATAGTTTAAAAATTTTGGGGTGTTTTGAATGTTTAAATAAAAATTTAACAATTAAAACATTCATAATACTCGATATTTTGGAGTTTAAAATTCCACATAGAACTGAGCTTAGCCCAATTGGAGCATTTTCATTCTTTTGCAAATTTTGAAAAAAAAAAAATTTATGCCAAAAATTAAGACGAGTCGTAACAACTATGAAATATGAAATTTAAATAGTGAAATCCGACGGTAGAATTTCATAAATAAATTAGTTATGCATCATCTGTGAGATCGAACGTAAGACATCTCACTGAAAAGAAATATCAGTAGACCATAATTATAAATGACAGAAGCATAAAATGTTAGGCCATCTTCAATGTAGTGTCCAATTGAGCAGCATGGGTACAATAGAGGGACAAAAAGAATCTCCAAAAAGAGATTTAGAGGCCAAAGGGCTAAAGAGCTTGCCATTTTGTAGCCTCTATAAAAGTCGGGCTAATAATGTTCAAGTGCCTATCACGTACAAAGGGAGAAATTATTTAGTGCTTTGAGAATATGCCCGATTCGCTACATGTCATAATACAAATGGTTGGATATTTGAAAAAAAAAATTCAATCACTTGCTTTATGACACAATATGTAACGGGTCGCGTTTCCGGCACACTGAAAAACCTCTTGTGCAAAACAATGAAGGAGCGGCAGGGTTGTTGTTATCAGGTGTGGCGCAGCCCACCAATTATCACACACTTCAGCTTTTGACTCCCGCAAGATTAACTTGTTCATAGGACAATTCAAATGACAGCTTAGGTCAACTAGTAGTTAGAATTTATTATTAAAAAAGAGAATTATTATTGACACTTCAAAAATCTCAATATACACTTCAAACTTTTTATATTTGAAAAAAAAAATACACTTGTGAGAAGTGTAAAATGAAATTTTTGAAATGTTAATAATATTTCTCGTAAAAAATCATAAAAAGTTAGTTTTGTAAATGAAACAAACATTATATTTTAGTGATGTCGTCTCCAAAGGTCGATACTTTTAATGTATTTCTTCTTAAAAAAATTATTCCAAAAATTATATTTAAATAAATAATATTAGTTTAATCAATTTAAACAATACATAATTAGTGAAAGCGTCCCAATATACTAAAAAATATTAAAATATTCAGTAAACCTGACAATGTTTTGCATGATCTGTTAACCGGATACAATACAGAAATAAGCACGTTTTGGGTGAACACATTAACTAATCGTGTCGTTATCAGATCACACATTAAGGACCCATTAATAACGAGTTCTTAATAAGTTTATCTACAGAAGGTGAAGAAAAAAAGTAGTTTGGTAATTTTAAAGGTTTTTTTTATTAGCACCCCACATAGTGTTGAATACACCCCACATTAAAAATTTAATATTAAATGACTTGTACATCTAATATGTAATGACAAGTTTGACCTTATAGGATTTGGAAAAATTAAAAAAAAAAAATTCTAAATACACCTCAAATCAGTTTTAACGTGTATATCTCAAAATTATTTATCCTCTTCAAGTCTTCAAGTCTTTTTCTCAAAAGCGCTTTCACCTTCCTTTGTAGAGCACATCCATTCATCAGATTCATCAGGGCCATTGTTGACCTTTATCGTCAAACGTCTCTCAATTGGTTGTCGGCAAATAGGGCAGCGGTTTGTTTTGAATCTCTAAGGCTTGTCACACACATGCATTGCAACAAGAAAAGAAGTCAAACGAAAAATCAGTCAAGCGAAAATCCACCATAAATTATACACAAGTTGATTCAAGTAGATTTGTTTTGCGAATATAGGATAGATATCCAAGTCATGGGCGGGATGGGATGCCTCGGCGTTCACAACTATAAGACAGATATCCAAATCAGCTACTTTCAGTAACTCTGTGACACACCCCAATCCAGAAAGTCCACTTGGACCCTAAATCGAGCTGTGCTGGCCGACACCTGGAAGGTGACGAAGCCATAAAATGTGATAGTGTATAAAAAGTGAATGAATTTGAATCTAAAAGTGTCTAAATACCAGAGTGCGCTACGAGTGGGAGCGAACCCATTTTACACGCGATGTCAGAGCATAAGTAAGGTACAGTAGTGTGGGTAAGAATCATACCCTTAAAAATATCCATCAATACTAAGATTCGCCACAGATTCTTGTCGATACAAACTCAGCAGTTAAAACCTGGAGGGCACCAAACAGAAGGTGTGAGTAAGCAATAAAACCAAGCTTCCCAAAGTTACTACCTCTAAAAAAGTAATGCCCATAAATGTAAAACCCGTATCGTTTTCCATAAGACAATACAACATATATACATATATCCAAACCATACTAAAAAATGACCAAAACCACGGTTTGCCATCAACTCCACCATACATTAATAAGTAGGCCAAATGAACTAAATCAATACAAAGTGACTTGTACATCTTATCCATATCTCATCAATCATGGCTAGCATATAAGTCGGAGTCACCTATAGTGACATGTACGACTTATCCATATCTCATCAATCCTGGCTAGCATATAAGTCGGAGTCACCTATAGTGACCTGTACGACTTATCCATATCTCATCAATCATGGCTAGCATATAAGTCGGAGTCACCTATAGTGACTTGTACGACTTATCCATATCTTATCAATCCTGGCTAGCATATAAGTCGGAGTCACCTATAGTGACCTGTACGACTTATCCATATCTCATCAATCATGGCTAGCATATAAGTTAGTGACCTGTACGACTTATCCATATCTCATCAATCATGGCTAGCATATAAGTCGGAGTCACCTATAGTGACCTGTACGACTTATCCATATGTCATCAATCCTGGCTAGCCAATAAGTCGGAGTCACCTATAGTGACCTGTACGACTTATCCATATCTCATCAATCCTGGCTAGCCAATAGCTCAATAAGTATACCTGCACACGAGTCAGAACCACCTAAAGTGGTCTGTACGACAGGACTGGGTGTAAATAAGTGCTACGATCACGTGAAGACTGAGCGAATAATCGCAGGTCACCTACGAGTCGGAACCACCTAAAGTGGTCTGTACGACAGGACTGTGCACCTACCTTGAATCCAATGTGAGCGTGAGGTGCGGGAGGTGAACATCACGTGAAGGACTGTGCCCTGGCCACGGGCGGGAGCACTAACACCGGGGTGCAGGTTTATGAGCTATACTATATCTCAACACAATTGTACTCACTACCATCACTAACATCAACATGTAATCACCTGAAGCTTACCTGGGTGTCCTGCGTCCACCTTCGCACTTGAAAGCATTCCCAATAATTATATGCAAGCAGTATACATATGGATATACCATGATGCAATCAAACATTCAACCATGTTGTAGCATTTTCAATTATAAACTATATAGTGTGAAATGTACAATCAATAACGATCTACTCCCGAACTACTTATTTTCAGAGATAATTATCCATAATAACCCAATTAACACTAATTAACTAACTAATTCACAAAACTAAAGCTTGTCTTTATCAATTTCCTTCGCATTACTCAATTTCCCAAATAAGGCTTTTGTCTCAAATATTTTATGGCTGCATCTAACGTCTCGTTAGACTGCCTACGTACCCTAGACAGGGATCAAGCCATTCGTAGTTCATATTGTACTTCAAGCATTCACAATAATTGTATATGAAAGTAATATGCCTAATCAATTTAAAAGTGTCGATAGAACTCTCAACAATATGTACGATAAAAAGGAAAAGATCCACTCACCTGGAGTCCACGCTATGATTCTCTAGCGCAAGCATTGAGGCGTCCTGAATGATTGGTCCCTGTGACCAATTATCAAATCACATCTCAGAACTCTTATCCGTAGAATATGTAATTCACATAAAACACAACCTCAAAGACATTCTAAAATAGTTTGATACCCATTGACCACAAGTCAACCGTCGATCAAAGATCGACGATAGGGTTTACAACCCTGTATAACTCGACCCGGAAGATCCATATATCAGATTTCCAATCCGCAACTCCCAACGATCCAAAATATGTTTCTAGAATAACATATTAAAATTTCATTACGATCCAACGGTCAGATCTCCGCCAATTGCCTAAAACAAGTGGCCGTGAACATTTATTTTACTAACTTACAAATCTAATTCAGGAAGATCCGTAAGTTGGATTCCCGATCCGTAAATTCCTATAATCTTTAAATATTACGTATTATAATGTATCCAATTTTGGTGACGATCCAATGGTCGGATCATCGATTCACATTTTATCAAGTAATGTATCGTAACGAATTTAGGTTCCAACTATCAACCTACGTCATTCAAAAGACAAAACTGGATTCAAGACATTTGACATAGCCTAAAAATAGCATTGGCGGCCCACTGGCCACGCTCCGCCGCACGCGCCGCCGCGGGTGGCGGTCGGCCGCCCCGACTCGCCGGAAAATTCAACTATTTCCAAAAATTCTCAAACTTCACATAAATGAAGATCGCAGTGAGTGGAGCAACTTTCATACCTGCCACAAAGTCCAAAAATGGACGGAAGATGGTCAATTTTGCCCACGAAGCCGGCGGGTGTCTACGGTGGTCCAACGGGGTCAAGGTTGGATGGGTTTTGCTCCTGGGATGATGGGCTACAAAGCCCAAGTGGTGGCATCGGCCATTGCTTTGCCGATTTGCCGGAAAATCGAGAAGGGTGGCCGGAGCACCATTGATTTTCGTCAACTTTCGTGGCCTCAAACCGCCTCATACCATGGTTAATCAAGGTGGTTCTTGGGTGGGTTTTGTAGAGGGGAATGAGAGCTTCAAGATGGTGGTGGTGGCATCGAAAAACTCCACCGGAGTTGGCCGGAATCGGCCTTGGAAAGTGGGTGGTCGTGAGTGGGAAAAACCCACGGGAAAGCTGGGAATTTTTTTTTTTTTTTTTCTTTTCTTTCCTTTTTCTGATTGGGCTTCACCTTAAATAATCAATTTCTGATTGGGGATTTAATTTAATCAACACTAAACCTTGAATAACCAATTTCGAACGTCCGTAACTATACTGTTATAATCCGGACTCGCAAACGGCTTTCGCCTATGCGTTCACATCCACGAGTATTACGAGAATATGTTAAAAGAATAAGTCATACGTCTCTCTAGACGATGGTTAACAGAAGTCAAAGTCCTTACCTCTAGGGCAATTTCGTAAATTCACGCTTTTTAAATAAAATAAAAACGTAAAATTTGGAACGGGTTGTCACAATCTACCCACCTTAAGAAAATTTCGTCCTCGAAATTTAAAATCGTCAGTCCAACGTTGAATACTCAAATTTAAAGAGATATGTATGTAAATACATACACGAGGAAGACATCAAGTTATAGCGACTACATAAAAAAAAAAATGACATTCTGTCATGATCGGAGTGTAGTGACTCTTCTTTCATGCCTCCAAATTCCTACTATCCTCTCATAAACGTATTCAAAGCGTAATGCACTTCGAAATTAAGCATGTAATATTTTTGGGTCAAGCCCACCTAACAATTAACGAATTAAATAAGTAAATACGAATATTAACATAGAATAATCTACTTGTTTACTTACTTAACAACCCAACAAATAAGTTATTAATATTACGGTCTGTACCCCACAAAACCGACAATTCACTGTTGTCTTGATAAGTAAGTAACAATTCCCGAGGGTGCAATATTACCATCTTGCCCCTCAATGGGAAATACACATACCAGCCTCGATCGTACTCATTCACTACCTTCTGAGGCAACATCGTCAATAACATAAATTTTCAACATCACAATCTCAATCAAATATTTGTTCGCAATAATCTGCTGTAAATCACAAGCTGCACATACAATATTTGTATTATATTTCGAAGGATACCATACTCCTAAACAGGAATGTAACCGTAGTTGCCCATAATTCTAACAAAAGTATACGTCTATTAAATATGCACTGTGCGTAAAATCTCCATACATCAACTCCAATGATACCATAGTTAACCCAAAATTGTAACCGTGGTTACAAGTGACTAGAATAGAGATAAGGATATACTGCAACCATGCTAATGGTGGGACAAACAAGATGCAACTCGTCCACAAAGGTCTGAGTAACTCATTTCAATTTAATCGTTAATTTAGGGGTAGAAATACAATACTGAACAACTTCTAATACTCAAAACCTTCATAACGACTTCTAAAGGCTTGGAAGTGAAACATGTAACACGATGAAATATAAATACACCAAGATGATAATCTTGTCAGGTTTCTGTTTGCTGAATTTGTATAGAAGTCTAGGAGTAGTTTTCTCAAAAAGTCATCGTCCTCTGGACGCAATTAGAAAATTGTAGTTGCCCAAGGAAATTTGAACTCTATATCCTCAATATCCCCACGAGATTAATCAAAAGTGGGGTGCATCTAGAGTGAGGATTCATTTAGAACACATCAAAGGGAGCCTCGATTTATCTCTTTCCTACTTCCACATTTCATCACGTCACAAAGAGAACTTCTAGATCACATCCCCCGAAGAGGTTGACTACGTCCCACTTCTATCTTAGTGGTCTTCACAAGTGTCTTGTTGAAATTTCAACACCCATTTTAAGGAAATTACTATTGCCAATACTTCAATTCTTAAAGCAAGAAGAATATTGTTTTCTACTTAAGTAAACAACCACCAATTGGAACATCATATAAGCGTATCATTGGTTTAGCATCACGATTAATGAATTTCACATTCTTTACATATACAACATATCTCGAACTGCGTATATAAAAAGATACTTCCTAACTCCATTCATACAAAATGATTAAAATCATTTGAACCATTTCTTGGTAGACTAAAGGTAACTCTATATCGATACTCATACTTCCCAATTAAATAGAAAAGGACAGGCTGGAAGTGTGCGAGAGTAGATACACCATAGTGCACTCATAGATGCCAATTTAATTCTACTATTACCTCCGACAAAACTTAACTTGTTCCAAAAAGTAAATGTAATAAAAAGTTCGAAGATCAATGAAGATTTGGACACACTTTTCTACATAAGAGTCCCAATCAATATTCCAATGAAATTAGAAATTGTTAATTCTAGGTCATAAGTATGATGGTTCATCTTTAGCGGTTCTACCACCGAGAAACATAAGCGTTAACATACTAAGAAAGTCTGAATCCGAATTGACTTATCACATCAATCGACAATCACCATGCATCATCAAAATCTCCCCAGAGAAGTGTCATCTAGCCTTCGAAATAAGGTAATGACTGTTGACTTTAGGTCAATGAATAAGATGGTTCGTTTCAAACGGTTCTAATCGTGAAAAATAAAAGCAATACTCAGTCATGTTACCATACCAACTTAACAATGTGGTGGTATCCGCGGTAAGATTTTTGGGATATGACGCCAAAAGTATACGTCCTCGAATTTACAGTATTACTAACCAACTCTACGACACGAACTAAAAGGTCTTCACAGTTTCCTCGACACTCATAACAATCTAACAGTGAGATATCATCCCCATTTCGATTCTAATGTCTACTTATGGAAGTGATCGAGAGGTGGTTAGTCAAAGGGTTTTCGTTTGCCTAGATAAGTGATAGGGTAAAAACAACAATCATGAGTTTACCGTCCTATTGCAAAGCTTATTCCTAAGCTTCCACGATCCTAATTTATTTGGCTCAAGCGAAGTAGTTCATTGATCCTAGAAGGATTTGATGATTGCTTTTTGGATTTCTACAACTCCCAGGATATGACAACTTACATTCGCAAGCCTATTCTCACCCATTTAATAAGTACAACTACGAAAGCAAAAATCTGGAATAGCGTTGATTGAAAAATCCCAATGCTAGAAAAAGACCTTGCCTAAGATCTACTTTCAAAAAGACTTCACCGACAGTCGATCTTCCTCCTAAAGATCCAACATGAACACAAGTATGCTTGAAGATATTAGTGCTAATAGGGACCGAACAATAATTATCCCTCCGATGATCTTCCGCGAAATGTTACTAAGAAATCAAGACTAACCAAGACTAACGGCGGTTGGACAATGATAGAATTATTTGGTAATATCTCTGGCGATACCTGATTGTCAAAACATTTACTTAGGCCATCAACTTGCCTCACTTTTATACCTTTCCTCCACAAGGAAAATCTTCGTTTCAATTCTAAGGACAACCGCCAAAATGATTTTATAAAATGTCGTCAAGACCACAAAATTGTCCAAAACTGAAGAAAAGTTAACATATTTTTCCATATTCGACAAGGTGGCATCATTCGAACGTCAAACACAAAAACCAAGAGTGCTCACATCACGCGTGTGATGAACACAATACTGCCCAACATATGCTCTGATACCAAACTGACACACCCCGATCCAGAAAGTCCACTTGGACCCTGAATCGAGCTGTGCTGGCCGACACCTGGAAGGTGACGAAGCCATAAAATGTGATAGTGTATAAAAAGTGAATGAATTTGAATCTAAAAGTGTCTAAATACCAGAGTGCGCTACGAGTGGGAGCGAACCCATTTCACACACGATGTCAGAGCATAAGTAAGGTACAGTAGTGTGGGTAAGAATCATACCCTTAAAAATATCCATCAATACTAAGATTCGCCACAGATTCTTGTCGATACAAACTCAGTAGTTAAAACCTGGAGGGCACCAAACAAAAGGTGTGAGTAAGCAATAAAACCAAGCTTCCCAAAGTTACTACCTCTAAAAAAGTAATGCCCATAAATGTAAAACAATTATCGTTTTCCATAAGACAATACAACATATATACATATATCCAAACCATACTCAGAAATGACCAAAACCACGGTTTGCCATCAACTCCACCATACATTAATAAGTAGGCCAAATGAACTAAATCAATACAAAGTGACTTGTACATCTTATCCATATCTCATCAATCATGGCTAGCATATAAGTCGGAGTCACCTATAGTGACATGTACAACTTATCCATATCTCATCAATCCTGGCTAGCATATAAGTCGGAGTCACCTATAGTGACCTGTACGACTTATCCATATCTCATCAATCATGGCTAGCATATAAGTCGGAGTCACCTATAGTGACCTGTACGACTTATCCATATCTCATCAATCCTGGCTAGCATATAAGTCGGAGTCACCTATAGTGACCTGTACGCTTTATCCATATCTCATCAATCATGGCTAGCATATAAGTCGGAGTCACCTATAGTGACCTGTACGACTTATCCATATGTCATCAATCCTGGCTAGCCAATAAGTCGGAGTCACCTATAGTGACCTGTACGACTTATCCATATCTCATCAATCCTGGCTAGCCAATAGCTCAATAAGTATACCTGGACACGAGTCAGAACCACCTAAAGTGGTCTGTACGACAGGACTGGGTGTAAATAAGTGCTACGATCACGTGAAGACTGAGCGAATAATCGCGGGTCACCTACGAGTCGGAACCACTTAAAGTGGTCTGTACGACACGACTGTGCACCTACCTTGAATCCAAGGTGAGCGTGAGGTGCGGGAGGTGAACATCGCGTGAAGGACTGTGCCCTGGCCACGGGCGGGAGCACTAACACCGGGGTGCAGGTTTATGAGCTATACTATATCTCAACACAATCGTACTCACTACCATCAATAACATCAACATGTACTCACCTGAAGCTTACCTGGGTGTCCTGCGTCCACCTTTGCACTTGAAAGCATTCCCAATAATTATATGCAAGTAGTATACATATGGATATACCATGATGCAATCAAACATTCAACCATGTTGTAGCATTTTCAATTATAAACTATATAGTGTGAAATGTACAATCAATAACGATGTACTCCCGAACTACTTATTTTCAGAGATAATTATCCATAATAACCCAATTAACACTAATTAACTAACTAATTCACAAAACTAAAGCTTGTCTTTATCAATTTCCTTCGCATTACTCAATTTCCCAAATAAGGCTTTTGTCTCAAATATTTTATGGCTGCATCTAACGTCTCGTTAGACTGCCTACGTACCCTAGACAGGGATCAAGCCATTCGTAGTTCATATTGTACTTCAAGCATTCACAATAATTGTATATGAAAGTAATATGCCTAATCAATTTAAAAGTGTCGATAGAACTCTCAACAATATGTACGATAAAAAGGAAAAGATCCACTCACCTGGAGTCCACGCTATGATTCTCTAGCGCACGCATTGAGGCGTCCTGAATGATTGGTCCCTGTGACCAATTATCAAATCACATCTCAGAACTCTTATCCGTAGAATATGTAAATCACATAAAACACAACCTCAACGACATTCTAAAATAGTTTGATACCCATTGACCACAAGTCAACCGTTGATCAAAGATCGACGGTAGGGTTTACAACCCTGTATAACTCGACCCGGAAGATCCGCATATCAGATTTCCATTCCGCAACTCCCAACGATCCAAAATATGTTTCTAGAATAACATATTAAAATTTCATTACGATCCAACGGTCAGATCTCCGCCAATTGCCTAAAACAAGTGGTCGTGAACATTTATTTTACTAACTTACAAATCTAATTCAGGAAGATCCGTAAGTCGGATTCCCGATCCGTAAATTCCTATAATCTTTAAATATTACTTATTATAATGTATCCAATTTTGGTGACGATCCAACGGTCGGATCATCGATTCACATTTTATCAAGTAACGTATCGTAACGAATTTAGGTTCCAACTATCAACCTACGTCATTCAAAAGAAAAAACTGAATTCAAGACATTTTACATAGCCTAAAAATAGCATTGGCGGCCCACTGGCCACGCTACGCCGCACGCGCCGCCTCGGGTGGCGGTCGGCCGCCCCGACTCGCCGGAAAATTCAACTATTTCCAAAAATTCTCAAACTTCACAGAAATGAAGATCTCAGTGAGTGGAGCAACTTTCATACCTGCCACAAAGTCCAAACGTGGACGGAAGATGGTCAATTTTTCCCACGAAGCCGGCGGGTGCCTAAAACTTCCCGACATCGATTCGTCGTCTACGGTGGTCCAACGGGGTCAAGGTTGGATGGGTTTTGCTCCTGGGATGATGGGCTACAAAGCCCAAGTGGTGGCATCGGCCATTGCTTTGCCGATTTGCCGGAAAATCGAGAAGGGTGGCCGGAGCACCATTGATTTTCGTCAACTTTCGTGGCCTCAAACCACCTCATACCATGGTTAATCAAGGTGGTTCTTGGGTAGGTTTTGTAGAGGGGAATGAGAGCTTCAAGATGGTGGTGGTGGCATCGAAAAACTCCACCGGAGTTGGCCGGAATCGGCCTTGGAAAGTGGGTGGTCGTGAGTGGGAAAAACCCACGGGAAAGCTGGGATTTTTTTTTTTTTTTTTGTTTTCTTTCCTTTTTCTGATTGGGCTTCCCCTTAAATAATCAATTTCTGATTGGGGATTTAATTTAATCAACACTAAACCTTGAATAACCAATTTCGAACGTCCGTAACTATACTGTTATAATCCGGACTCGCAAACGGCTTTCGCCTATGCGTTCACATCCACGAGTATTACGAGAATATGTTAAAAGAATAAGTCATACGTCTCTCTAGACGATGGTTAACAGAAGTCAAAGTCCTTGCTTCTAGGGCAATTTCGTAAATTCACGCTTTTTAAATAAAATAAAAACGTAAAATTTGGAACGGGTTGTCACACTCTGTATCCTCAAACATTGAGAAGTTAATCCTGAAGGAAGATTTGTGAAAAACAAGTTCATTTGAGCAACATCAACAACATGCAATTAACAATTAAAAGGCGGAATCATGTTTATATGCACTCAAAAACAAAACTTAACTCATGAACTTCAAAGCCTAGTAGATAGGTGAACCAAGACTCAACTCAAAACAAAGTGAGTTGAGAAATCAATACCTTTGTAGATTCCTCTTTGCATAAGCAAAGGCTAATCACCCAAAGAGAGGGCCTTCATTCCTTGCATCTTAGATCCATGGATTTGGATGGATGAAAAGGTTTCTCCAAGTTCCCAAAATTGAGAACCTCTAAGTCTCCACACCAAGGCATATTGTAGAAGAGATGAGTGACCTTGGAGGAGTTTGATTGCTAGATGATCCCTCCAAGGTGGCCGGCCTCTTTGAGAGCAAAGGGAGGTTTGTGTTCTCATCTTTACTCCTAAGAAAACCCTTAGCATGAAATGGCTATAAAGATGTCTTTATACCATCTCACAATGGAGTGGCAAACTTGCAATTAAGCCAAGTTCACTACCCTCCTCTAAATGGCCGGCCTAAGGGGATTTATTGGGCTATTTGGGCCTTTGTGAATCATTATTCATTAAGTTGTCATGCAACTTAAGTCAATGGACTTGATGTTCGAAGCCCATTGGGCCTTAAGGTCCAAAACTATCCCGAGGTCTTTAACGAACTTATTCGTTTGATTAATTAACATATTAATTAATCCTTGCCATAAATAATTAAACCATTTAATTATTCTTACTCATCTTCGTTGAATCTTCAATCTCTACCTTACACGGTGTACGATCCATTAGGTTCCTTTTAGCGAGGCAGTGGGCGATTCAAACTCTTTCAAATCGATTGTGAATTGAAACTTACTTTCAATTCTCCCGTTAGTGATAATACACTTTTAGGGCTTCCACAAACCATGGTTGACGCCTAGCAGCATGTCATGGTTACCCAAGCTGATCAGAAGAGGTGGAGAACCTATTCAGTTTTAGGATTACAAATGCAATACGGTTTTTCTCTAATACAATACTCTTGACCACATTTGGTTTGATAGTTTATTCATGTCTACTATCCAATGTGAGTCTTGTGCTTATATGATTACCTTGAATGTGATTTGGAACACATTCCTAAATCTCATTCATACTTTGGCCAAAGATTCTTAATCATATCATAGAGTATTCTCCCTCAAACAGTTTGAAGGTTAGAGATCCCTTGTTGCGCATTCACTTGCCTCCATGGCTAAGTGGCTTAACCCCAACGATGCCGTGGACACCCTCCTGATGGAGTGACTTTGACATAATCAAAGATTAAGGACCTAACCACAAGACAACTGTGATGCCTCAGGTCAAAAGACTAATTTGCATTATCCCAACCATGAGTTCTCATGTGACATGAATATGAGAACTCTTCGTTAATCGTGTTCAGTGAACTCATTCTCTATTGAGCACCTACGTACTTGTCTTGATGTCACACACACCAATGACTCGAGACTAGTCACTCTCCCTGAGAGAAGACATAGCACGTACTGATCTTAACGGACTGTCAATGCCCAATTGACAATCCTATGATCAGGAACGTTTAGGATGTGTCAACGAAAGAATGGTCTCATGAATCTAACTTCTTTAGATCGCATTCTTCCAATCGCATATTCCTTACACTTATCGTTTAAGCATATAACATTTATATGAGACGGCTCAAACAATAATGTTTGCCCTTAATATTAAACTAGATTAGTTTAACATGTGAAATGTCCATAAAGTATCATCATATGATTGGTTTTAGGGCACATTTCCAACAATCTCCCACTTGCACTAGAGCCAATCAGCTTAGTCATCAGTGATGATACCTCTTCTGTAGTCATTTCATAAATGGCTGAGTAGTAGGCCTAGACAATGGATATCTATATGTTATCCGTAGAAGCAACCTTGAGAATAACGACGTCACCATTATACATGATTCTCAATCATGTGGTTCAGTCTCTCATTTGAGTTCGGACCTTGATGAGACCTTGATTCCCTGGCTTGAGCTATCGCCCCATTAGTGTCATACACTTTCTGGTTGGAACCGAATAGAGAGTTCATAAATGAACTTTCCCATCCAAACAACATTGTTGTAAACTTCTATATGGCAATATATTTTGCAATCATAATGGAACACACTAAAGTCATTACTTTAATGTTTCCATCCAAATACCTTTTAGTCATAATAAAGAGATATATGTTTATCTCTTCATTCATAATGAAGAAATATCCAATGATGGATTAGATTCATAATCTAATACATTTACGCTTCCATTACGTTACTCTAATTCTTTCTCAATTATTGAGTAATATATCCTTTAGTATTTCTCAAATACTTAAGGACTCACTTGACAGTTGCCATGGTTCTGATCCTGGGCTTGCACTGATATTGTCTTGTACCTTTCTAGGTACATCTTATATCAATGTTTTTCATACAATATGAAATACATAAATCACCTTTCTGCTTATGCATAAAGGATTCTATTTACGCATTATTTCTTTGGGAGTCAAAGGGTACATTCCCTTTGAGAAGAACAACTTCCTAGTCTCACTAGAATTGTCATTCTAATTGAAGTTTATCATCAAATGAGAAACTTCCTAGCATCTCTTGTCTATTTTAGGGATTGATATAATCCAATTATATCTTGAAATATATCATTATAGATTTCCATTCCATTATATAGACTATATCTCCCATATACATTTTATCGTTATAGAATAACTTTAACGAAGAAGTACTCTTTTCATTTCCAAAAATTAATATATCATATATATATATATATATATATATATTTAAATTTAGGAATACGATTAACTCCCACTAATCTTTTGTAAACCTAGTAAACAAAAGATTCATTTACATCTTTATGAGAAATCAAACAATTGATCTTTTCTCATAAGACGCTTATAGCTCCCACTAGCTTGCTAAGATCCATGATGGATGGATCTCTACAACTAACCTGTCTTGTGATTTATAGTTTTAGACATATATTATCAAGACTATCTTAATAATGGTTTCGGAAACCCATATTATGTCCAAACATTAAATCACCATTTAGTTGTAGCTAGCAATCTTCGAATTAATTGAAACCAAGACTACGTCAAAGATGGTTTCTTCAAAGTCAACCATTCTCTTTGAGTGTAGTCACCTTAAGCTACCAATTAGCTGTGAAGGTTTCATTATTTCGGGTCAAATGGTACTTTACCATTTCCTTGAGTATATATCGTATATACACTCAATGTAGTCATAAGGATTTTCATTCTTATTTCTTTCGAATTAAGAGGTGCAACTCTATGACATAGTCATAAAGTTCAAACCATTCAACTGAGACGGTTTATAAATCCTTCTGGACTACCTTGGAGCTTGTGGTATAGGAACTAGGTTGTCTTAGAAGTATATATCATATATATATGGGTAATTGATAATGTCCAACGAACTAAATCTTATTCATGTTCATTCTTCTCCTAATGGAGAAATTCATTATCTTACGATGCTACTTTCTTTGATATTTTTCAAGGAAATTAATCTAAAGTGTTACTTTTTCCTTGGATCAAATCTAAGGAGGTAAATACTTTAGACGTCTTACTCATCTACTTACATTTCTTGAATTCTTTGAAACCTTTTGCAAAGTATTCGGACTTGTGTTTATTCAAAATAAACTATAGTACAACCGAGAGTGATCTTCGGTGAATGTCATACAACATGAGTAGTATTATGTTGTGGACAAGTGCCACTAACATCTAAGTGAATTAACCTCAACAACTTTGTGATTCTTTCTTCTTTCCAAAAGAATAAAGATTCGAACATTTCGCCTCTATACAATTTTAACAAGAAGGTATTGGATCCGGATCTAACGATCCAAAGCATCCATCTATGACCAACTCGTAACTTATGTTTTAGAGGTATCACAACTCAGTTGGGATTAGTCACTACCTTGCAACCTTTTGGGTTTTAAGCATCATCGTATTCTAAACAGTTAAACTACCACATCATCTCTACTATAGAGACAACCAATTAAATTACAATAATCTAATTATTGATTAATAAAGAACAATGTTTTGTCAAACAAAACATTTATCCATCTCTACTATAGTGACGGATTTAAGTTCCTTAAAATTGGAATGTAAAGACAATCTTTAGTATTTTCCAATTTCTTTGGTAGTTCATATGAGGAAGTAAGTACAATCCGCTTTCGCAGAGATCTATATTTTATTCACTTTCCGAATGTGAAGTACTTTCTCTTCTCTCATTAATCTTCTACTTTTTATTAGCACACTTTTACAACAATTGTAAAACATAGTTACTAATACGGAATCAAACATTCAAGTAGAAGAACCAACTGTTTTGAACTATTTCAAGAACATATTACAACACCTTCGAAATGTGTGTTCTTGACACTTGCAAGACATTTCTTGCAAATACCCCTTCCAATGTCCATCCTTTCATAAAGAAAGTTTGTTCCCTTGGAGTTATTTTGCCTTCTTCATTTGACTTCTCTTTTGACTACAATAGTCATGGTCCCTAAACTCCCACTATCTCTCTTGAAACTTATTTCAATTGTGTTATACACATCAAACAATTTGGAGAGTGTGTGGTTATTGTTCACTATATAGTTTACAATAAACTTAGTGAACCATTAGGATAGGGACACAAAGGTGAAGTCCTTGCCTAATTTCCGTCTCGTTAAGTGGTTTAACACTTCAACACTCAATGATTCAAAATCATCATAAGTCCATGTTGATGGACTATTTTTGTCAACCAACCATTATGTTCTAAACATAATTACAAACTTTCAAGAGTTGTTCAAGGCAACTCTCATTTCTTCATACAACAATTTGTATTTGAAGAATTATGACATTAAAAGTGTTGTCCTTCTCATGTTAGACTTATCTAACATATTCTTCCAATGATACATTATCAATAGGAAGATTGTGAGGATGAGACTACTTAGTTACATCTACAAGCCGTTAAAGACAATCTATGGGATTGTAGAACTAAGTCCGGAAATTAAAGCATTCGGCTTTTCTTTGTCAAGTTTTGGATAGCGTTTGCAAATATATTGGTAAACAAATACATAACGAATATAAATTGATTGATTTTAAGCCATTTGATTCGGGTCTTTAAATCAAATAGCACCACCCACTATTTTTGGCAAATTCCATATCCCTCATCAGAATTCGAGAGTTATATTGAAGTCTTAGCGGGGCATGGGAGACTCACCATTACCAAGCCCACCTCAGAATTATATCATGTTGGTTAGCAAAAATAATGATGAGAGAATAACACTTTAGTCATTTACAACTCTTGTAATTACCCATCTAGTTTGGCCTCTAGAGAATGAATGCCTCAGAATTATATCATGTTGGCACCATTGCACTTAGTTAAGTTATTCCCACCATGCTTAGTTTATGTAGAGGTTCAAGCACAACCTCAGAATTATATCATGTTGGTCATACTCGTTGTCTACACTCACCTCATCATATGTTTATGGACTCCTCTTGGATGTAAGCACATACTTGTACTTCCCCATTATAGGGTGAAGCCGGTGCATGAGTCACAAACGATTGGAGCCCACCACGGTGGAAGGCCTACGAAGAAATGTTCAAAACATCTCTCGTTTATCAACTTAATAATGGTTTGTTGAGGGTTTTAGGTCTCATCACATATAAACATACATTTTAATCCAATTAAAACATTTTGGTCCTATTACAACTATTGGTCCATATGATTGATTTAGTAGTATATAATACTCCCACTATGCTTTTAAAATGGTTTTTAAAGCAAGACTATATGGTACTACTAACATAAGATTTGCATTCATTGATGGACTATATAGTTGCCTTAGGGCCTTAGGATGACTATGAACCTTTGATTCGATTCAACACGAGCCTAGTGTTGAATCTCAGTCTAGGGATGGTGATTGATTTTAGTTACGCGTTTAATCACATTAAGGCGTGTTGTCTTATTGGGCGTTGGACCCAACTACTCCAATTTCATGCATATCGAATAAAACAAGAAAGGAGTACTTCAAAGTAAATAAGAGCTTATGCTCTTTTACAACAATTGATCAAATCAAATTACAACCAAAATTTAATCTACACATTCCCATGGTTCAAACAAATTTGAAACGGCCTTTCACATAGCTCAATTATAGTAGGCTTAGGTTCATAATCACCCTTTCTTTAATTAATTAACGCTTTAACTAATTAAACTTGAATGCAACATTTTCATTTGGTTTTTGTATCCATAGAATTGATTTAAATGGAGCTAAATGAAATGAAAATCCAATTCTCATTTAAAGAGACAAAACAATTTTGTTCTCTACCTAATTTGGGCCATTTTGCAAAAACTTAAACTTTTGGGGTCACTTTGTAAAAACACAAAAGTCCACTACTTCATGTAATTACAACTAGAACCCAAAAATTTCCACAAAAGCTAAAACTTCATTAAAGGAGCAAAACAATTTGTCCTTTTAGTGATTTTGGACCTTTACGTAAAAACGTAAACTTTTGGGTCAAAGTACAAATACACAAAAGTATCAAAACTTTATGTAGTTGCATAAAAGCCCCACAAGGACCCTAATTGAGTAGGGTGGCCGGTTTTGAAGCAAAGTATTAAAAAAAATTTCAAAGTTTCTGTAAGTGGGGTGTGTGAAATGGAATAAATCATTACACACCTACCCACTAAAATTTCTTTAATTTTTCAAAATAAATATCTAATATATTTAAACATAAGAAATATTTCAAAACAAAAACTTTATGAAATAAATCAAAACTTTGAATCAAAACACCAAACCTTTTGTTCTTGGCAAGAACATATCAAGAACAATGAAGAACATTCATGAAAAACCCATAAGAGCTCCATGAACATTCTTCACCCAAAAACATCCCAAAACCACTCAAACTTAAGGGAAATAACATACAACCATACTAGGGTATATAGGGGTTCCAAAAGTCACTTTAAAACATTTTTAACAAGTCAAACAAGAACCCAAAAATCCACCCTTTGGATTTGGCCGAATTTCCCCAAAAACATGGCACCAAAATTTAGCTCCAAAATTCATGCTCATATGAACTACATCTACAACATTTGAGATGGCAAATTTTCTAACAAAATTTACATTCAAAGAAGCAAGAATAAAGCTTGTAACAATTACAACATTCAAATCACAAACTATGAACTACAAAACCTAAAAGGATTCACCAACTACTAGACTTAGGCTCTTGATACCACTTGAAGGAAGATTTGTGAAAAACAAGTTCATTTGAGCAACATCAACAACATGCAATTAACAATTAAAAGGCGGAATCATGTTTATATGCACTCAAAAACAAAACTTAACCCATGAACTTCAAAGCCTAGTAGATAGGTGAACCAAGACTCAACTCAAAACAAAGTGAGTTGAGAAATCAATACCTTTGTAGATTCCTCTTTGCATAAGCAAAGGCTAATCACCCAAAGAGAGGGCCTTCATTCCTTGCATCTTAGATCCATGGATTTGGATGGATGAAAAGGTTTCTCCAAGTTCCCAAAATTGAGAACCTCTAAGTCTCCACACCAAGGCATATTGTAGAAGAGATGAGTGACCTTGGAGGAGTTTGATTGCTAGATGATCCCTCCAAGGTGGCCGGCCTCTTTGAGAGCAAAGGGAGGTTTGTGTTCTCATCTTTACTCCTAAGAAAACCCTTAGCATGAAATGGCTATAAAGATGTCTTTATACCATCTCACAATGGAGTGGCAAACTTGCAATTAAGCCAAGTTCACTACCCTCCTCTAAATGGCCGGCCTAAGGGGATTTATTGGGCTATTTGGGCCTTTGTGAATCATTATTCATTAAGTTGTCATGCAACTTAAGTCAATGGACTTGACGTTCGAAGCCCATTGGGCCTTAAGGTCCAAAACTATCCCGAGGTCTTTAACGAACTTATTCGTTTGATTAATTAACATATTAATTAATCCTTGCCATAAATAATTAAATCATTTAATTATTCTTACTCATCTTCGTTGAATCTTCAATCTCTACCTTACACGGTGTACGATCCATTAGGTTCCTTTTAGCGAGGCAGTGGGCGATTCAAACTCTTTCAAATCGATTGTGAATTGAAACTTACTTTCAATTCTCCCGTTAGTGATAATACACTTTTAGGGCTTCCACAAACCATGGTTGACGCCTAGCAGCATGTCATGGTTACCCAAGCTGATCAGAAGAGGTGGAGAACCTATTCAGTTTTAGGATTACAAATGCAATACGGTTTTTCTCTAATACAATACTCTTGACCACATTGTTTGGTTTGATAGTTTATTCATGTCTACTATCCAATGTGAGTCTTGTGCTTATATGATTACCTTGAATGTGATTTGGAACACATTCCTAAATCTCATTCATACTTTGGCCAAAGATTCTTAATCATATCATAGAGTATTCTCCCTCAAACAGTTTGAAGGTTAGAGATCCCTTGTTGCGCATTCACTTGCCTCCATGGCTAAGTGGCTTAACCCCAACGATGCCGTGGACACCCTCCTGATGGAGTGACTTTGACATAATCAAAGATTAAGGATCTAACCACAAGACAACTGTGATGCCTCAGGTCAAAAGACTAATTTGCATTATCCCAACCATGAGTTCTCATGTGACATGAATATGAGAACTCTTCGTTGATCGTGTTCAGTGAACTCATTCTCTATTGAGCACCTACGTACTTGTCTTGATGTCACACACACCAATGACTCGAGACTAGTCACTCTCCCTGAGAGAAGACATAGCACGTACTGATCTTAACGGACTGTCAATGCCCAATTGACAATCCTATGATCAGGAACGTTTAGGATGTGTCAACGAAAGAATGGTCTCATGAATCTAACTTCTTTAGATCGCATTCTTCCAATCACATATTCCTTGGACTTATCGTTTAAGCATATAACATTTATATGAGACGGCTCAAACAATAATGTTTGCCCTTAATATTAAACTAGATTAGTTTAACATGTGAAATGTCCATAAAGTATCATCATATGATTGGTTTTAGGGCACATTTCCAACAATTCCCAATTCCGAGGGGCTGCTTGAACTTCTGGCCCAGACTGTGTTCAAAATGTACAGTCATAGGTGGATGAAGGTTGAAATGTATTGTCATTTATGGGATTCACCTGGAGGTTACCTGAAGTTATGGCTCAAACTGTGTTCAAAATGTACCGTCACAGGTGGATGAAGGTTAAAATGTATTGTCATTTTTTGGACACACACCTTCACTAATCATGTTCACTGGTTAGAAAAAAGTTCAACAAATCCTTGTTGCCAAAAAATAATTTAGGGGAAAAAAGTTGAGCAAATCCTTCATGACATGAATGATTTTGTATCAAACAGCATAAGAAGAAAGAAACCATTATGAAGAGAGTGGAGTGTATGTAGAAAATGTGGGGTGTATGTTAAAAATGTGGACTGTATGTAGAAGATGTAAGGTGTATGTTGGGAGTGTTGGATGTTAGGGTATTATGGGAAAGTACATGGGGTGCAATAAGATAAATTTTAATTGAAAAAATATATGTGGGGTGTTAATATAACAAGTCATTTTAAACTGTGCTAAAAAAATCCTTACTATAATGGTCAAAGCCAGTCTGCAACGGTCAACGCTCATTGGTACTCAACTTTGACCCCTCATTATGAAATTTTTAATATAATTTGATTTCCTACAAAATATCAAAGCAGATGAAAAAAAAAATCATAATAAATATAAAAGCATGAAAATGTGAAAATAAAATAAAATGCAAACACTTGTGACCGCATCATCTACACTTTGACGATGAGTACATCGTCGTTTGAATTTTTAAAACCTTTAATATTTTTAGATGGAGTTCAAAATAAATAAAAATTCATAATAATTAATGTACAAGTGTGAAAAATGTGTACAAAATATATAAACGCTTATGATTATATCCTCTACGTTTGGTTGATGGTTATATCATTGTTTAGATTCTTAAACCCCTCCAAACTCTCATGAAAAGTGTTTTTGTTTGAGTGCAAAATTAAAAAAAAAAAATCATAATAATAGATGTACGAGTGTGAAAAATGTAAAAAAATACACACACACACACATACAAACGCTCATAATGATAAACTCTACAACTTTTGTGAAGAGGCCAACTCCTAAATTTGACACCATAAACCCTAGATTTATATTTAAATCTCAATTGTCATTTACGTTTAAACTTTATTCTTCTCACTAGATTTTGTGTTTTTTTTTTTTTTTTTTTTAGATTTTCTTTTTTGAAAACATGATCTTCTGGTGGATAAAGATAAATTGTTCGGATCATTAATATCATGTTCTGATGTTATATAGTTTCTAGAGACTTTAGAAACTCCAAGCAATATTTTCACTAACCGTAAAATGTGAACGTGATATCAACAATCCGAAGCGTTTACCTTTTTGCATCCGCATATCATGTTTTCAAAAAAAAAAAAAAAAAGAAAAAGAAAAAAAAATTAAATTTGGTAAGAAGAATGGAGCATAAACGTAAATGACAACATGCGGTTAAATATAAGTCTAGAGTTTATAGATTATTGTGTCAAATTTTAGAGTTGACACATTTCACGAAAGTTGTAGAGTTTGTCATTACGAGTGTTTGTATATTGTTCTTTATTTTATATTTTCACAGTTGTACATTGATTATGATGAAATTTTTATTAACTTTCACTCAAACAAAAATACTATTCATGAGGGTTTGGAGGGATTTAAAATTCAAATAACGATGTAACCATCGTTCAAGTGTAGAGGATACAATCACAAACATTTGTATTGACATCCCTACCCAAATAGTCGTCAAACCCCGGGTAGTGATGTGTTATGCTATCACCAAGTTAATAACATAACATCTTTAAAATGATAACAAAACATCACCAATATGATGACGGAGCCATAGGTAAGGAAGTAATGCTGTGAATAAATTTGAACTAAACAACTCATTATTATTAACTACTAAAATTATCTTGCAAGTCACTACAACACCCTCACCACTTGGTGACACATTAGGGTTCAACCCTATTATTACCACATTAGTTTAGAGCATAACAATAATGCATACATTAGTTATCATAAAAGTATGTGTTGTGCTCTGGGCATAATCGAAAGTATGACTATGCATTATTACAACTAGATAAGAACATAGAAGACAGAGCAATCACCCTACTTTGTAGGATGACTGCACTATTGCCAAGCCCACTTGTAGCCAAACATCGCCTTGTTCTCACTAGGTACCTATGGGACTGCAATATATACTAACATCTACTAGTGTGAGTACAAGCATGCATGTGTACACAGGCATCTACCCGTTTATTGCTAGCATCCACTAGCAAAAATAAATCTACTAGCATCTACTCATCAAGTATCCTATGGCCATAGATAGCTATACTCAATCTGTAAGAGATCATGTGGTGAAAATAAATCATAAATATAAACAAGTCAATCATATGATCATCTAGTCATTTCAATATTAGTCTCATCCACTCAAAGAAATTCTGAGTTTGTCTCTTCAATAATTGTCATGCTTTTGTCTAGGCTACTCAAGCTTGCACCTAAAAAACATTGTTTTAGCACTTAACTAAGTAAATTCTAAATATCTCTAATTTAAATATGGTAAACAACTCCAATTTAGCAAAAACAGAGTGCACCACGTGATTCGGAACTTTGAATAACCTTTGGTTGGGTCTCTGGTCCCTATGTGTTGCCACACGCTGCTACACATACTATCACACATTGCCAAGCGTTGCCTCAGTGACCTCGCGCTGTTACTCGCTGATGGATGCACAAAACAACACAGAGGTTGAAACCTCATATTTAAGCTCAAATTTGACATGAAGAGCAAGGAAAGGATACTTAACATTAATTAAAATCAAATTCAAGCTCGTTTAACCTCGAATTCATCAGGTTCAAAATCGAGCTTGTCATAGAGCCTTGGTGAGTTACTCTCTTCCCTAATTCTTATTCTCACATGCAAGACCATTCTCGTGATCCTCAGGTCACCTAGAGAAAATATGGTGGTTTTGAGGTGGAGTTTGTTGAAAAAATTAGGGTCTAATTGACACACCCCGACCGAGATCGGAGCGTGCTGGCCGTCACTCGAAGGTGACGTAGCCATGTGCACGTGCGGAAGCTAATAAAGTAGCAATATAAAAGTGCGAATAATTAAAAACTAGCATACAAAGTACTAAAATAAGTGCTAGTAAGTGAGATACAATTTCAGAGCAGGTCTATAGCAGCCCAAACAAAACGACAACAGTAGTACGCCCGAAGGCGACCCTACAATGGGGAGTGTCTGTCAGAACGCCAGAAAGCCCTCAAGGGAAACCACCGCAACGGCTAAGCAACTAGAACCTGGAGGGGCGCAAAACAAAAGCGTGAGTGGGCAAAAACAAATCTTTCGAAAACCATTTATAAACATACTTTCTAACCCCTCGCCGTAAAACCTGTATACTTCCCAGAAAATATATATATACGCATAATACATATGCCAATATGCTCAAATCCATGCCATGTGCTCAAAATATGCCATGCCGAAATATCACAATGATATGCAAGTGCTCAGGTATAAACATATCAATAATATATAATCTGGCAGCCGGAGTCACCCAACGTGACCTGTACGGCTGCATCTAGAGCTCAAATCTCAATCTCAACATCTAAACCTGCCCACGAGTCGGAACCACCTATAGTGGTCTGTACGATAGGCTTGGGTGTAATTAAGTGCTACGATCACGTGAAGGCTGGGCGAATAATCGCGGGTCACCTACGAGTCGGAACCACCTAATGTGGTATGTACGACAGGCCTGTGCACCTAGCTTGGATCTAAGCTGAGCATAAGGTGCGGGAGGTGAACATCACGTGAAGGACTGTGCCCTGGCCTCGGGCGGGAGCACTAACACTGGGGTGCAGGTTATGAGCTCTCTAACTATCTCAAACCATTACTGAAACATAAACGTGAATACGCTTACCTGGCACTTACCTGTGCGTCCACAGCACCCAATATGCATATGTATATATATGCCACTACTAATGCATGTGATGATGCATAAACAATAATAGTAATGTGCATGGCATAAAACAATCAACTCTTTTTAATCTATTTCTGGGAATATAAATGTATATAGGTATGTACGGAAAACAAAAGCCCACTCACTGATACGTGGAAGGGTCATAGCCCCCCTGCCTCGCGTGTGCACGCTCGTCCTCGGGGTACGTGTCACCTATATGCGAAATAGCTATAAAAACGTTAACTTTAAAGCACATAACCTAACTTTCGTAATAACTTCTCATACATTGCTCAAAATGGACAAATGAATATACCACTGTGCTCTACACAACCTCAGGATCACAACCATATTTTTAAAATAATTTTTGGACCCCGCACGCGCCCCCACGCGCCAGAACAGGCACGGACCCACGCGCCCCCACGCGCGGCCACGTGCCAAGCACACTGACGGTGTCAACAGACGCCGTCAGGAATATTCCGTTAAACTGACGGAATATTCCGTTAAACTTAACCCCTGCCGTTAGGAATATTCCGTTAAACTTAACGGAATATTCCTGCTTCTTCTCCGGCCAGTCCCCGACGCCGGCGCCGTCGCCGTCGCCGGCACCGTCGCCGGAAAACCTGCAATCCACTATAACTCACTCGTTTTTCCACCTTTTTCCACGTTTCTTGCACCAAAATGAAGCTTAGGACTAGTAGAACACGTCCCAACAAGTTTTAAGGCCTAAAATTACGAGATTATACCTGTCCAAATCTCCAAAACTCGGCCAACTTCGAACCAAGCTATTCCGACGTCCAAACTCGTCCAACGAAGCACTTCTAAGCTCCTTGGGACCTCACTAAGACAACTATGAGCTTCAAAATCCCAAAAACAAGCTAGAATAAATTTGCATGAATAGTACTCAAAACGGACATCGTCGAATCGACGTGAAAACGATGTGTTTCTCACCTGAAAATGGTATATTCGTGCTCCCCTCGACCTCACGATCACAACTGCACCCTTGGTTTCCTCGATCTGCAAAGGTTTGAGGGTTCTTGGTGTGTGTCCGTACGTTAATGGTGGAAGAGAAGAGAAAGAGAGAGAGACACGGGAGAGACAGAGGGAAAAGGAGAGTGACTGTGTGTGTGAGTGTGTGTGTGTGGTCCAACACATGCCACACCACACAAAACAACCCACAACGTGACAAAAATGAACTAGGGGCAATAATGTAATTTCACACGTGCGTTCTAGTAATCCCGGGACGGGATGTCACACTAATTGCTATATTAAATCACATGCAAAATCAAGAAATAATTCTTGCACTTATATATCAAAGTGATGCATACATATGATCAATCAATGTTAAATGAACATGACATAATGGATTAGAAAAACCTGAAAATACGGTCGAGGCAAGTGTTAGACACTTTGTCCTTAAAACAAGTTTATATCCCACTATGATGCTCATGGTTGATCGGCGCATGTCTCCCAAGATACAATGACCATGTCCTTGTACTCCATATCATAAGGCTCTATGAACCACAATTGTGTTGAAAAACCTCTCGTATGGACTCAATGAGACTATCTAATATTTAGTGCACTCGATGTATGATTATGTAAACAAATGAAAAGTTTTTTAAATGATTATATGGGCTTCCCTATTTATAGAATGTGAGATGCCTTTTTGGAAAACACGTGACTATTCATAAAGAGTCAGTTGCAACACTTCATGTAAGTAGACATATCTTTCTACCAAAAGGCTCCACTTCTAATTTCCATTCAATTAATAAATTTAATAAAATAATAATATTATTAAATTTTCCAACAATCCCCCACATGAATGGAAATTGACTTAACACTATGCAAATGACAATGCAGACACTAGAGAGAGAATTCAGTAGGAAAAGTACCGCATTGGGATAGGTGGCTTTTGGCTTTGAACCTTCTGTAGTGAAATTACTATCGAATTTACTTGGCTAATCAGTGAGCGCAATGTCTTGAACTACTTAGCCGTTTGTGTAAACTAAGGCAATAGTAATCACACAATACCCTTCCAGACACCTCGTGGCTGCTCGGCTGTGTTCATTTTGGCCCTGAACAATTCTTGGTTTCTTATGTGTGCTTTTAGAGAACTAAACCCTTCAAAAAAATTCTCACAGGAATGGCCCCATTCCTCACTCAAGATAGGTGACTGTAAACACGAAAAATTCCTGAAACAAGAACAACAATACGTGTACAAAATAATATTTGTAGTATTAATGAATTTTGGGGTTACAATCTCTTTATAATTTGATCATTTGATTCGATCTCCGTAAGGTGTTGATTTGTGGATGCGCGATTGATCCAAGGGCCGTCGAGGCTTGATCTTGGATGAACGGTTTGAAGTTTCTTCAAGGGCCGTTGGGGCTTGATCTTGAATAATGGTTGTGCGGATTTCTTCAAAGGGTTTTTGGGCTTGATCTTTGAAGGTTGATGGATGAGCAGATCTTCAAGGGCTTTTGGGCTTAATCTTGAAGAATGATTGGATGTGTGGATTTGTTGAAGTTGTTGATCCAAAGGGTCGTTGGGGCTTGATCTTAGGATGAACGGATGATGAACGATGAACACTTTCTTCAAGGGCCGTCAGGGCTTGATCTTGAGTTGGTGGAAGTTCTTCAAGGGCCGTTGGGGCTTGATCTTGAAGGAGGATTTGACGAAGAACGAAGAGTGCTTTCTTGATCCTTCGGGATTTGCTTGAGAGCTTTAGATTTTCAAGGCTTCAAGGTTTTGGTGTAATGTAAATTCCTCTCCCCTTTTTTCTCTTGATGGAGAAGCCTATTTATAGGCTTTGAGAGTGAATCACCACCATCCATTTTTTTTGGTGAAGTGAGTGGATGTTGTAGGTGAAGTAAATGGAGTTGGTAGGTGAAGTAAGTGTGTGAGGTTGGTGAAGTAAATGGAAGTTGTAGGTGAAATGAGTGTGTGAAGTAGGTGAAATAAGTGTGTGAGGTTGGTGAAGTAAGTGGAAGTTGTAGGTGAAATGAGTGTGTGATGTAGGTGAAATAAATGTGTGAGGTTGGTGAAGTAAGTGGAAGTTGTAGGTGAAATGAGTGAATGTTGTAATTTTAATACATTGGTCAACATTTATTTCACTGAAATTTCAAGGCGCGTCGTATACATGTGTTTTTCGTGTGTAGAAGATGCGTTTTGAAGTCCCTTAACGTAGATGTCGATCTAAGGGCCGTCGAGGCTTGATCTTGAATTCGACTGGAAGATTTTCTGATTTCCTCCAATCGTTGATTTTCCACAGGCTTAATCTTGAACTGGGCTGAAGGATTTTTTTGGTCTCCTCTGAAGGTCTGAACTTACTCCTTTTATCTGGAGTTGAATTTGATTCAACGGTGGTGAACACTTGATTTTGAATCGGACTTGTGATTTCTTCAAGGGCCATCGAGGCTTAATCTTGAATGAAAATAGAACCATGAGCGGTTTCAGGATTCAGACACATGGCAGGCAAGCATGAGGTGGAGGTGATGGCCTGTTTCTTTGTTCAATCTTTCCAATTCATATTGAAGAGGGTTAGGGGATGAATCAACATGTGCTGTTGTTGCGTTTACTGACGATCCATAAGATTGATGTTTCATTGTCACTCGTCCTAGCTGTTCTCCAGGCGAATGTGGTATCTTCTCTGGAAGTGTATCAACCATTGAAGATGACTACTCGAGAGCAACGCTAGGTAAGCAACCAGGGAATAGATTCCAGCAGTCGGTTCCAGATCGGAAGACTGATTCCAAGTGCCGGCTGATTGCTTTCTTTCTCTTTGCCCTGCGGGTAAGAACAAGGACAAAGGAAAGGACATGGAGAAAGCATGATATGAGATACTTTTGCTTTTTGAAGAAGTATTGACGATTTAACGGCGTCGCGCGGCGAGGCTGTGCTCTTTGGTGACGGCGCTAGCGGAGGGTTATTGAGGCTTCTCGAGGTCTTTGATTAGAACAATGATGTCGAGCTTGGATTTAACTTAAACTCCTTTGTCTGGATGGTTCTGCAGGGGAAGGCGTCGCGCTCCAGCAATTTGTTCTAGCTCCTTGTACCGCATTCTTCTCTGCTTGTTTCTTTTACATAGCCGAGGTGGTGTGGAACCCTTTGCCTTTAAATGGTCTTTCAGGGCATCACTTCTCAGCAATTCATCCATGCTTGGCAGTTTCAGTGTAAAGTGCCGACACTCCGTCACCTGTCCTAAAGTATGCGTTAAGGGAATTCGAGACTCACCAACAGTTGAAGATGAGCACTCGAGAGCAACGCTAGGTAAGCAACCAGGCAAAGGTTCTGGGCAATCAGTTCCAGATCGGAAGTTTGATTTCGGGTTCTGACTGATTGCTTTCTTTCTCCTTGTCTTGGAGGCAAGAACAAGGGCAAAGGAAAAGATAGGGAAAAAGCATGATATGAGATACCTTTGCTTTCGCCCTTGATGATATGAGATACTTTTGCTTTTGAAGAAGCAGCGAATGAATCAGCACATATATTTGTTGCGCCTGTCTCCACATGCTTTGATCTACCGTTTCCTCCTGCCTCATTTGTACTCTAGGCATCTGGTATTTTCTTTGGGGGTACATCAATAGTTGAGGATGAGTACTTGAGAGCAGGGCTGGATAAGCAATCAGGGAAGGGATTCCAGGCAGTCGACTCCAAACGGGAAGCTTGATTCTAAGTGCCGAATGATCTCTCTCTCTCTTTGTCTTTCAGGGAAGAACAAGAACAAAGGAAAGGACGGGTGAAAGGCATGCTATGAAATACTCTTGCTTTCAACCCTAATGATATGGGATACGTTTACTCTCGAAAACTTGGTTGAATATGTGTTCTCAAGGGAAGAAGAAAACTGAGCATATTGAGAGGTTTGGTTGCAGCTACATTCTCGGCCGAGAAGAAGAGTCATGCGTTTTTGGATGTATGCCTTGCCATGAATGTTGACATATATAGGGATTTTAATGGCAAGTAGTAGTGCGGGTGCGGCTTTGTCACCCACGCTTGTCGGCAAAAGTGTGGTGGTTGGGATAATGACCTTCAAGTGTTTTCAACTTTGTCAGAGATCTTTGACAAAGTTGCACGCGGTATCTGAAAAGCTGAGGTTGCGTCTGAAAAGCGTTGACGAACTTTACGCAGGAAAATCTGGCTTTTAAGATTTGAAGAGTGGTGTCTCTTCAATTTTTTTTGAATCGGTGGTTGTGTCGCCTCTCCTTTTATAGAGGTATCGATCACATCCAACATGCACACTTTGAAGATTGCCCATTCGTGAAAATCGTCTCCGGTGTATTTTTTTTTTTTTTGTTTTTTAGATTTTACTCCATCCAACCCTTCTCTTTTAACATCTTTGAAAATGGCTAACTCATCTAACATTTGCTTAGATTTGAGTCTCAGCAGTGATACAGGTGCGCCGCGTCAGGGTAATATATGGTGCCCGTCTTTCTTATCTTCTAATGGCCCTCTTACAGGTGAAGACTCCGTGATGAAGGATGCAACAACAGCTACGATAGTAGCTAGGAACCTCCTCACTCCTAGAGATAATAGGCTGCTTTCAAGACGGTCCGATGAGTTGGCCGTTCAAGAGTCCCTAGCTCTCAGTGTTCAGTGTGTGGGCTCTGTGTCTAACATGGGCCAACGCCTACTTGCTCGAACCCGTCAAGTTGAATCATTGACGGCGGAGGTGGAAAATTTTAGAAGAGAGATCAAACAGCTTAAGCGTGAGAATAGTGATTTGTACATGCTTGCAAATAATTATTCGACGAGCATGAAGAGAAAGCTTGATCAGCTGCAAGAATCTGAAGGTCGAATTCAAAGTGACCGTCAAAGGTTTGTGGCTTTTTTTCAGAGGCACCTTTTGCCTTCGTCATCTAGCGTTCAACCAAGTATTGAGGCCTCGAATAATCTATCTTCGATGCCTCCCGCTCCTGGAGTTTTGCCAAGTAGTGGGGCTTCACGTGAGCAACCTTTGTGAAAGCTCCCTCTTTTTTTTTTTTTTTGTTTTTTTTTTGTACGCATTTGTAATTTCTCGAAGATATCAATAGACATGCTTTATTTCATTCAGCGTATTGTGTTAAGTACAAACAAAACATATTAAGATGTGACTTCCTTCCTTTTTTTTTATTTTTTTATTTTTATTTTATTTTATTTTTAAATGATACTTTTGCAAGCTGGTGCCGTGCACCATCCTTCCCCTATTTTCTTCTTTTCAATGATTTTGTCGCCACCACCTTTTTTCCTTTTTCTTCTTGACTTGCTAACAGTAGCTTGCACCTTTTTTTTTTTGTGTGCATGTACATTGTTCTGATGACGAGTATGGTAGATCGACACTGCTGGGTTCCTTGCTGCACCGCATGCAGACCCTTTTTTTTATATTTATTTATTTGCAGTCATCTTATTACATTCTTCACTGCATGCGGATTGCTATTTGCACAGTCACTGCAACATTATTTGCACAGTCGTCAAGCTGCTTCGGGAGATTATCAAGCCATATAAACTTCTTTAGCTTCCGTCCAGGTACGTCTAGATATGTTGATACGAGAGCAAGAACAGCTCGGCATCGAAGCATCAAAACTTGAAAGTGTTCTCCGGGAGCAGGGAGCTACACTTTCTTAATGCCAATAGGAGATTTCACGCCTAGAACAAGAGAAAGGCATGGTTATGGAATTGCCCATATTGTCTCTCACTGAGGTAGAGACTTTGAAGACTTTGGAAGGCTTGCTTGAAGATCGCCTCCGTAGTTTTAGGGACATAGTTTTCGAGTAGTGTCTTCTGGCCTTTTTTTATTTTTTTTATTTTTTTTATTTTAATGGTGATTTTGATGATGATTTTGCCGTACATAGTTTATGCTCTTGCGGGCCAGGAGCGTTTGGTTTTCACCTTTTAGGCTCGTGCGAACGAGGAGCTTTTTGAATTTGTCAAACGATCTTAGACAGACATTCCTTGCAATCTTCATAGCAAGGAGTCTTGACTGAGTGATTGAAGAAGTCTTTGGGGAAGAAATCGAGCATCGTGATGGCAACGGACGATCTTTGTGTCATAATTTCATCATCCTCAACACTTTCATGTAGCTTTGAAGGTTGACGGTAGCTGCTTTGCCCCCTTTCCGATTGGTGAACTTGTGAAGGAGACGTATGTTTCTTGTGCATTTTCTTTGGAGTGACATAAGTCCATCCTTCAACTTCACTTGACTTGACTGACATGGTTTTGGAGCATGCCCCCAACGGTTGAGGTGAAGATTTTGAGTTCAAAGAGCCAGAAGTGACGGTGGTATAGTTTGACTTCACCACATCATTAAGATCTAGCTCGATGATCCCTTTATGAGCCAACTTCATGATGAGATCTTTTAGCACAAAGCACTTTTCCGTCGGATGACTAATGAAGCGGTGGAATTTACAGTACCTTGGACTGTCAGTACGATTCATATCTTCTGGCCGTTTGCACTCAGGTAGGTCGATCACCTTTTTGTCAAGCAAGTCTTTCAACATGGCAACCACGTCAGAGTCGGGGAATGGATAAGTCTTCTCCTCAAGCTCCTTCAAAGTGCGTCTACGTATCTCTTGATCACGAAAAGCTTCGATTTGAATCGCCTTGCCTCGTGTATGGATTTTGACTGAAGTTGTGTTGACCGTCATTGCTTCCTTGGTGGGTTTCCACGCAGCTTTATCCACCTTTGGCCCCAAAACTTTGTCATTCTTGTAGTCGGCGATCTGTTCTTTCTTCCCATGACGGGTGATGCTTAACTCCATATCATGGGCGCGGGTGGTAACTCCTCAAATGTTCGTGGTTTGATGCCTTAAAGGATGTAGTGTAGTCCCCAGTGCATGCCTTGAACGCACATCTCAATGGCAGAGGTTTCAGAAAGCCGATCTTTGCAATCTAGGCTTAATGAACGCCATCTATTAATGTAGTCGATGACAGGTTCATCATTCCACTGTTTCGTACTGGTCAGCTCCAGCATGCTCACAGTGCGACGAGTGCTGTAGAAGCGGTTGAGAAATTCCCTTTCTAGCTGATCCCAACTGTTCATAGACTCGGGTTCGAGGTCGGTGTACCAGTCAAAGGCGTTACCTTTCAGAGAGCGCACGAACTGTTTGACGAGGTAGTCTCCCTCCGTCCCAACATTGTTGCAAGTTTCAATGAAATGGGCGACATGTTGCTTTGGGTTGTCTTTTCCGTCGAACTGCATGAATTTTGGGGGCTGATAACCCATTGGCATCTTCAAAGCATCAATCTTCTTGGAGTAAGGCTTTGAGTACAGTACTGAGTCATGTGAACTTCCTTCGTATTGTGTCTTGATAGTGCTTGCGATCATCTCTTGTAGCTGCTGAATAGAGAGAGATCCCATGAACGCCGTTGCTTGGTCTAGCTTCAGCTGCTCTTCGACTTTCTCCACTAGAGGCTCATCTTCTTCGTCGACTTCTTTCTTTAATGGACCAACATTTGGGTCGACTTTCACGTCGAGCCGCGCATCTAGTTGGTTGATGAGTGCGGCGATCTGCAAATCCTTCTCTTCCACAGTTCGTGTAAGCTTTGCAATTGTTTCGCTCATTTGAGCCAGTTGTTCTTCAACAGAGGTGACGCCGATGGTCATGACTTGTGCAACCAATAGACACGACTTTCCTTCAAACATCCATAGTGCTAATGAAGAACCCCATTGGCCATTTTGGGGTGTCATCTTGTGTGCCTTAATAGAATGCTTTGGTGCCCCCAGCAAGGTCAGGTTGATGACCGACTCGCGCCTTTGATACTGCTCTTGCTTGATGCCATTGATTTTGGAGGTGTGCTTTGGTTTTCTTGAACGGAGAAAAAGATGAGAGGTAGAGATTGTCCCACGGGGCGTGCCAAATTTGTAAACACGAAAAATTCCTGAAACAAGAACAAGAATACGTGTACAAAATAATATTTGTAGTATTAATGAATTTTGGGGTTACAATCTCTTTATAATTTGATCCTTTGATTCGATCTCCGTAAGGTGTTGATTTGTGGATGTGCGATTGATCCAAGGGCCGTCGATGCTTGATCTTGGATGAACGGTTTAAAGTTTCTTCAAGGGCCATTGGGGCTTGATCTTAAATAATGGTTGTGCGGATTTCTTCAAAGGGTTTTTGGGCTTGATCTTTGAAGGTTGATGGATGAGTGGATCTTCAAGGGCTTTTGGGCTTAATCTTGAAGAACGATTGGATGTGTGGATTTGTTGAGGTTGTTGATCCAAAGGGCCGTTGGGGCTTGATCTTAGGATGAACGGATGATGAACGATGAACACTTTCTTCAAGGGCCGTCAGGGCTTGATCTTGAGTTGGTGGAAGTTCTTCAAGGGCCGTTGGGGCTTGATCTTGAAGGAGGATTTGACGAAGAACGAAGAGTGCTTTCTTGATCCTTCGGGATTTGCTTGAGAGCTTTAGAGTTTCAAGGCTTCAAGGTTTTGGTGTAATGTAAATTCCTCTCCCTTTTTTTCTCTTGATGGAGAAGCCTATTTATAGGCTTTGAGAGTGAATCACCACCATCCATTTTTTTTGGTGAAGTGAGTGGATGTTATAGGTGAAGTAAATGGAGTTGGTAGGTGAAGTAAGTGTGTGAGGTTGGTGAAGTAAATGGAAGTTGTAGGTGAAATGAGTGTGTGATGTAGGTGAAATAAGTGTGTGAGGTTGGTGAAGTAAGTGGAAGTTGTAAGTGAAATGAGTGTGTGATGTAGGTGAAATAAATGTGTGAGGTTGGTGAAGTAAGTGGAAGTTGTAGGTGAAATGAGTGAAGGTTGTAATTTTAATACATTGGTCAACATTTATTTCACTGAAATTTCAATGTCTACAGTGACTTCTCATTAAGAGTATCCTGCAATACCCTACTTGTTATCTCCAAGTATAGGAATCATTAAAAGCAAAGCTTATCCTAAATACGCTGCAGATAACACTATTTCATCATAGGACATGGGTAGGAGATTATCTCTGCAGTGCTCCCATTGAATCATCCACAATTTGGTTGTCCCTTTGAACCTAGATCTTGGGATCTCTAGTCAACTAGGTTGAATTGCCATTATGGAGATTCTTAAGACGTAAGCTTTTAACTCATTCCCCTCGATGATACAACTTACTCTCTAGTCAAACCTTTAATAAATTGGATCCACTAGGTTGATGACTATCTCTTATGGTGTGCACTTCCATTTATGAAATTATATTTCATTTGAGAGTAGTTGTTCCAACGTAATTCCTCCAAACATGTGTTCGGACTTGGTAAGTAGTTTACTAACACTTGGGTAAATTCCCCCACTTTTAAGGTATTTGCTAGAAGATCTCTAACCTTTCAATACCTTAAAACTTTAATTATAAGAGATAATCGTTATCTCTTTCTAGAAGCAAATTACCTTTACATTCTTTTTAAGTTTATTCCATTTCTCAAAAATAGCTAAGTCACCCCCACAATTCCGTTACATTGTGGTTGCTTTTCTTTGCCATCAATAATTCATTCATCATACTTAAAAGAAATAGAAAACTAATGTAGATACGTTTCTCTCATCCATCTTTGTAGGCCCTTAAGCTTCACTAGCCCTTCTAAGGAGATGCACTTGTTGGCTACTGATTTGCCCTTAGCCTTATGAACTTGTCTCCTTAATTAGGCTTCTAATTATCAGACCAAACATGATCTAAAGTTTCTTCCCTTCGAGGGAATACTTCTTTTACCTTCACGTATATTTGCAACGTTAATATACTCATCAAGCAAACAGAATGCATAATTAAGAAAAGACTATTGAGTTCTGTTTCTGTTTCTTGAAATTAATTTTCCATCTACACAGTACATGATACATATATATATATATATATATATATATATATATCATTAATTAGGCCACTTTCATTTCTGAAATGATGAATTCCTTGCACACAGACCATTTAAGCCATATTAATCCCTTTTAATGGAACAATGACAAGTGATGCATTTGTTCGATTTAAAAACCCCAATAAAATTCACCAGTCAATATTGTGGTTTTGGTTTATACCCTTCATGTTGACAAACGTACTTCTCAGTAAACAAACTTATGCAAGTACATTTCACCGAAAAATTCCTATATGCATCCATTGCTAACTGATTTAACTTCAGTACTAGATACCACCGCCTGGAAAAGGTACTGTCATATACCTTTTTTGCAATAAGCAAAACATGAAAGTAATAAACAAAAGTACCAGTTTGGTAGGTGACATCTCCAAGCAGTTTATAATTAATTCAGACATACGATTACACATATATCCATACTAATGAAAGAGAGTCACGACTTCTGAAACCCGCTAATTCATTTGGAAAGAACCAAATGATCCATACTGAATGATCATGCTTTTTCGTTAAATTCTTATTAGGAATATGATCATAGTCATGATATATATCACTGTAAGTTTTATTCATGTCTATTGTACACGAATATGCAATAGTAAGGGATGCAACCGAACACCACACTTAGAATATTACATACCAAATTTGGTAATCTCTCTCATGTCTTTCATGTACCAGTTCTGTACAATACCTAAGACACCAATCGTGTCCTTTGATCAACGATGTAACCTTTTAAAATGGTTGCATTAGTTTCAAAAGGCACTTTGAGACTTCCAATTGGTCAGTCGAAACCAACCAAGAATCTATGGATGTTTGTTTAAATCTCCAGACTTAAAAGAAAAGCAAAACTGCAAACTTAAAAACAAGTGTAAGTAAGTCTTTCAAGTATATACATAGTATCCAACCATAAACAAATAAGAAAGAGCCAGGGTGTTCCTGGGATTGATATATGGAATAATATGGCTGAATGCTTTTTTGTATATTGAACAGAGGCTACGTAGCCTATATATATATATATATATATACAAATACAAGAGGTAAAGACAAATCCTTATTCTTAACCTATAAAACCGTGATCCGCACGATATATGGAATAGCCTTTCCTAGTTTAGACAAATACAACATCATACATTAATATATTCTTAATACTCCCCCTCAAGTTGGAGAGTGAAGATTACGAACGCCCAACTTGTCTCGCAGCTTCACAAATTGATCCTTCCCTAAAGCCTTCGTGAATATATCAGCTAATTGAAAAAGCATAGGCACATACGTAGGACGAACTATACCAGCTTGTAATTTCTCTCGAACTATATGACAATCTATCTCAATATGCTTGGTACGTTCGTGAAAAACAGGATTGGCTGCGATGTACAAGGCTGCCTGATTATCACAAAACAATGAAGCGGGAGTTTTCTGGGGAACTAGTAAATCTTGTAATATGTAACGCAGCCAAGTTATTTCCAGGCAAGTGTTTGCCATAGCACGGTATTCTGCCTCAGCTGATGATCTGGACACATTATCTTGCTTCTTGGACTTCCACGAAATGAGTGAATTGCCAAGAAAAACGCAATATCCCGTAACTGATCTTCTTGTAGTACGACATCGTCCCCAGTCAGAATCACAAAAAGCTTTCAAGTCTAGACTATTGTTGGCAGAAAATAGTAAACCTTGACCAGGAGTCCCTTTGATATATTTAAGGATTCGCAGAGCTGCATCCCAATGCGGTTTCCGTGGCTCGTGCATAAATTGGCTCAAAGTACGAACAGGATAAACGATGTCCGGTCTAGTAACAGTGAGATATATCAATCTCCCAACTAACCTTCTGTATTTAGTTGGGTCATTCAACAATGCTCCATCTGTGGATGTAAGTGCCAAGTTTTGTTCCATCGGAAAAGAATCTGGTCGTGCACCGAGCAACCTTGAGTCTTGTAAAATATCAAGTGCATATTTTCTTTGTGACATAAAAATGCCCTTTTCTGAGCGTGCAAACTCAATACCCAGAAAATACTTTAGATCACCAAGGTCTTTGATGCGGAAGCGTTTGAGAAGAAATGCTTTAAGTTGTTCCATCTCTTGGATATTATTTCCTGTGATAAGTATATCATCCACATAAATAAGAATGACAGTGATTGAAGTACCTTGGACCTTGGTGAACAAAGAATAATCTGCTTTCGATTGACGATACCCGGCGTTCTGAATAGCATCCGAGAAGGTGGTGAACCAAGTTCTAGATGCTTGTTTGAGTCCGTAAAGAGACTTGTTGAGCCGACATACAAGAGTTTCCCCTGTCGGCGAAGACCCGGAGGAGGATCCATGTAGACCTCTTCATGGAGAATGCCATGAAGAAAAGCATTGTGAACGTCTAACTGGTGAATGAACCAAGTGCGAGCAGCAGCAACGGTAAGGAGACAACGCAGAGTTGTGAGTTTGGCAGTGGGTGAAAATGTTTCCTGGTAATCAACTCCCTCAACCTGTGTGTATCCTTTTGCAACAACACGAGCCTTGTAACGATCAAGAGAACCGTCAGACTTGTATTTCTTTTTGAAAACCCATTTTGAGCCGATAGGCTTATGACCAGCAGGAAGAGGAACCAAGTCCCAAGTGTGATTATGATGTAATGCATCTAATTCTGTTTGCATAGCTTGTTGCCAGTGGGGATCAAGGATAGCTTCAGCATAGGTGGTGGGCTCAGATGGACCGGTAATGTTAGCTAAAAAAGAACAATGGGCAGAAGAGAAACGAGAGTTGGAAATAAAATCAGAAATGGGATAACGAGTACCTTTCGCAGAACGTGGTGCCAGAGAAGAGTGATGGATACACATGGTCAAAGTAATGCATCTTCATGCACTTAAATGGTATTGTACCAGTGCAAGTGATTGGGATTGAAGAACCAGTGGGCAAATTAACAATGGGTATAGATGGAGGTTTGGTGTTAGAAAATAAAGTGGAATCAGAAACAATATGATCAGTAGCTCCGCTATCCAAGATCCATGGTTTAGTAAACATAGAATTAATGGAAGTAACATAAAAAGAATTCGGACCTGCGGCGTTTGCATAAGTGTTCCCATTACCAGAAGAAAGCAAAGAGAGAGCATGAGTTAACTGTTGAATTTGATCCGCAGAGAGTGCACTCAATGGATTGGAAGATGCAGGAAGATGTGTTACTGTTCAATATACACATCTTCATGCACTTATATATCAAAGTAATGCATACACATGGTCAACCAATGTTAAATGAACATGACATAATGGATTAGAAAAACCTGAAAATACGGTCAAGGCAAGTATTAGACACTTTGTCCTTAAGACAAGTTTACGACCTACTACGGTGCTCATGGTTGATCGGCGCATGTCTCCCAAGATACAATGACCACGTCCTTGTAATAGTAGCACTCCAAATCACAAGGCTTCATAACCCATGATTGTGTCGAAAATCCTCTCGTATGGACTCAATGAGACTCTCTAATATTTAGTGCACTCTATTTATGATTATGTAAACAAATGAATAGTTTTTTAAATGAATGTAGGGGGCTTCCCTATTTATAGAATGTGAGATACCTTTTTGGAAATCATGTGAATATTCATGAAGAGTCAGAATTTGCAACACTTCGTTTAAGCAGAGATATCGTTCTATCAAAAGGCTCCACTTCTAATTTCCATTCAATTAATAAATTTAATATAATAATATTATTAAATTTTCCAACAAAGTTTGGTCGGGATTAGTCGTGGATTGGGTGGTTGTTCACGGTGGTTTAGAGAGAGAGAGAGAGAGGGAGAGAGTTACAGAAATGAAAAAGAGTAAAGAAAAGTGACCGAGAGTGGGGTTATGATCCCTTAAATTTTTCCAAATGAAAATTACCAAATTGCCATTCTTGATTAAAAAAATATAACTCAATCTCGGTAACTCCAAATTTGATTCTACTTTCACCCACTCACTTGTGAGTATGAAAGCCAATCTAATAAAATTAGAAAACTTGTGAAATTAGAATTAAACTCAAAGGTCAATAATTATTCAAGACACCCACATTAGGGGTATTTTGGTCATTTCACACTTCTTAGGCATAACTCATAAGATACATTATTTTAAGGTATGGGTTATAACATGCATTTTTTTTTTTTTCAAATTTTTCACACACATTTTGAACTCACTCTAAAAATACTGCTCATGAGGGTATGGAGGTTTTAAAAATGCAAATGACAATTACCATCATCAAAGCGTAGAAGATGTGGTCACGAGCGTTTACACATTTTTTTCAAATTTTTCCCAGTTCTAAAATTAATTATTACAAATTTTTTAATGTGTAGGAAAAATCAAAATAAATTAAAAAAAGGGTGATTTTGTATAAAATCAATTAAAAGTTATGATATTAACAATAGGTCAATCAAAATTATTGGAATTATAAATAGGTCAATCAAAATTATTGGAATTATAAATAGGTCAATGAGACTTTAAGATACATTAAAACACCTCAATAAAATTAAAATTACAAATGATGTCATTACCATTAAAACACCAAACCTTTCCATCTCCTTCATTGTAAATCGCACATCCCACCACCTTCAGACTTCAATTTCCCCGCCTCCCATCACCTTCAACCTCCATTACTTCAACCTCCCCTGCCTCCCACCACCCTCAACCTCCATTTTTTGGACACTACAACGCAATGTCTATTTTCTGTTCTGTGATTGTGCATTCGGATTCAAATAGGTTTATGGATTTAGACACTTCGTTGCAATGTCTGTTTTCTGTTCTGTGATTGTGCATTCAGATTCAAATAGGTTTGTGGATTCATGTTTCCAGTTATGTGGATTCAGACACTTCGTTGCCATGTCTATTTTCTGTTCTTTGATTGTACATTGGGTTCAAATAGATTTGTGGATTCAGACACTACAACATAGTGTCTATTTCCGGTTCTGTGGATTCAAACACTTTGTTGCAGTGTTTGTTTCCTGTTCTGTGATTGTGTATTGAGATTCAAATAGGTTTGAGGATTCAGACACTGCAACATAATGTCTGTTTCTTGTTCTGTGAATTCAGACACGTCGCTGTAGTGTCTATTTCATGTGTCCAAGATCGAGTCCTTCCTCGACAATTCAATCTAAGAAATTCGAAATTCGACCCTCAATTCAATTTTTTGCAATTTTTCCAAAAAAAAAAAAAAAAAATAGAAGAAAACTTAAGAGAGAGAGAGAGGGTCTGAAAACGGAACATCCCGATATGATATCCTCACAACCCGATACGAAGCTAAGTGCATGCTTGCCGACCCAACCGACCCAACCGACACTCAAAATTCAAAATTTGAACTTCCTCTCCTCATGTTTCTCCTCTGAACTGAAATTCCTAAAATTCAAACAAATACAACATAAATAAACCTCATAAAATCAAAAATCTTCATCTCATCTAGTTCCAATCCCAAATGGCTGCCGCCAACTCTTCTGATTCCTCGATTCCCTCCACTCCTTCTCCACTCTCATCCGTACGCACGCTCCTCCTCTTTATCCATTTCTTTCTCTTTAACTTGTAATTTCATGTTTATAAATCTTTTTAAAATGTTTTCAACTTGGAATTTGGCTGTTCTTCAGAACCAAATCTATTGACCTGAGATCGAGTCATCCGTCAAACCTCGACGGTGATCGTAATCCCAGAAAGTTTTAAAGCTGAAAGCCCTAATTGTTCGATTCTGGTGCTTTTCTCACCTAAAAAGTCCGAATCCTAAGCTCTGGAAGTTGAACTACGGTGATGCGACGATGGAGTACGATCAGAGTTCAAAAGGGAGAGTCTGCGAGCTCTAATTGTGAACTTCGGGTTCCCTCTCTCTCCGAAGTGCGATCAGACACTTCCTTTCTTTTTCTTCGGAGGGTATTTTGGTGTTTCCATGGATTTTATAATGACTTAAAGCTTATGAGGCATTCATCATTGATCTATGCCTAGTTAATAAAAATATATCATTGATTAAGTTCAACATAAAAGTATGTCATTGATATATGGCTTAATAGTAAAATTTTTGTTGACCTTTGGTTAAATTACCTTTAAAATAAATCATAATAATTATTTTACAAATGTGAAAAATGGGAAACAAATATGTAAACGCTCATGATCGCATACTCTACACTTTGATGATGAGCACATCTTTGGTTGGATTTTTAAAACCCTCCAAACCCTCGTGAACATTGTTTTTAGATGAAGTTGAGAATACGTGATAATTCATGATCGCATCCTTCAAGCTTTGACGATGGTTACATCGTCTTTTGAATTTTTAGGGTTTAGGATATGTAGACACTAATTTAGTGAAAACGTGGTATATAGATGCTAATTTAGTATGCGATTTTCATTTGATTATTTATTGAAGTAATATATATTTTCTTTAATGGGTCATGTCATGTTACCCATTAATTTTAACGGGTCGAGTTCGGGTTAGGTCATATTACCCGTTCATTTTAACGGGTTTGATATGACAGTATCCGTTAAAATATCGGGTATGTTATGAAACGACATGAACACGGCAAACATGACACAATTACCAGGTCTAATATTGAAAAAGTTAAAATATAGTCCTTACACTACTGAAGATCAAAACTTATAACCAGAACAAAGTTATTTTATATAAAAGGTTTCATGCATACATAATAACTTTGTACAACTTACTTTCAAACAATTACTATATATACATAGATTTTTTTTTTTTTTTTTTTTTTTTTTTGTTGTTTTTGAAAAGTAACATATTCATTAAGGGAAAAAAAAAAGATTACGCAGGACAAACACAAAGGAAGGTAAAACAACCCAAAACACATTGGGGAAATCTCAATACACATAAAGCATAATCTAATAAGAAAAAAGACAAAACACTAAGTAAATCCTAATCTTTATCATAACGCAGTAAACAACTGCCGCTACCAGGCACGAATGACTTGGCAGCAGTCACCAAGGCAGCCAGACTAAAGAAAATGATCAAGTGGTCAAATAGAGACCAAGACTTTGCAACATAAAATTTAAAAAGCCATAACCAAAAGTACAACACAATCATATTATGTCACCAGAAACACTGCACCAAGAGATAGTCACTGGATCCAAATCACTTTCACCAACCCCTGAAAGGATATACAAACACAATAACAGATGAAAAGGGATGAGGCTAAGGGATATGTGAAAAACCTGTAGGTAAAAGCCTTAGAACATTTGGCCCCGAGGAAAATTTGGCATTTCGGTCAAGGGAGGGGCAATGAAAGAAAGAAATGAATTTGACATCCATCTTTGGTTCATCACTCGTATATCTGATTAAGGTTAGGGTGGAGATGAATTATGAGGATGGGAGGTAGAGGGAAGAGATAGGGGACGATGGACGTTTGGGTTTGAAAAAGGTGGGAAAAAAAGTGTGAAAAAGTAATGAATTAAAACATAAAAAAAATCAACTCTCAAAATGACAACCGGAGGAAACAACTGAGGGGGGAACAAATTCGGAGTTTTTTTAGAGAGAAGGATGAGCTTTCTCTCTACGAAGCTGTAAACTCACCAGTAACAGGATTCCGTTTTAATATGGTTTAATTGTGTTAAACCTGCAGCAGTGGCATCACAAGTGCTAGCATAGCTGATCATTCCATTCAAACCAAAACTCAGCCATGTTATCATCTATGATTATCTTAATCATAATCAAGGACTAATTAGTTCATTGGGGGTGTTGTTAAGTGAAGCAATTAGTTAAGTTACTTTGGCGACTAACTAGCAAATGATGTATGGGCTGTACATGTTCACACTTTGGGTGTGATTTTGGCCATCCGTCATTTTGTATACCACGCTCCCCGAACAACTCTCGAACCGCTACCATGAATGAGCTTCTAGCTACCTTGGAATCTTCCATGGAACCTCGTTTTACTACTTTTGGATTGACGATTGCAGTCGCTTTTTTCTGGCACCCTGTGGCCATGGAAACTAAGTTGCCAGTCAATTTTGAGAATTTTTTCCGGGAACTTTCTTATAGCGGTGGGGGGTTTTTCCTCTAATCCAAATGCTAAGGGCCCAAATCCGATGGTTCCTCCATCGATTATTGCTGAGGAAACTAACTTACGTAGCTTGGACACTCTCAGACATCATTGTCGTGATAATTTTGATGGCGGTGGCTTTACACCTCGTCCCAATGGCAATATCGATTGAATTTTGCAAAGATTCTATGAGAAAGGTAACCTGTTAGCATGAATCTAAAAAGCGGAGCAATATTTCTCCTATTACACTATCCCTGAGCACTAGAAGGTTGTCACTGCCTCATTTTACCTGGATAATGAAACACTCTATTGGTTCTGTTGGATGGACTGTCTACACACTACTGCAACAAGGGGAGATTTTACAAAGGTCCTTTGCCAGGAGTTTGGACCATCAGAATTTGAAGATAGCACAGAGGCCTTATTGAAGCTACGTCAAATAGTTACATTGAAATAATACATCATGGAAATTCATAGGCTTGCTGCTAAATCTACTGATGTTGGACTCATATTATTGAAGAGTTGTTTCTTGGGTGGTTTGAAACATGAAATTAAGTATGATGTTAAATTGCTTAAGCCTACTTTTATTCATAAAGCAATTGCTTTAGCTGTCCAAACTAATACCAAATTCAGTGATCTTAGAACAACCTCATCTCATGTTGCACCAGTTCCAAAGCCTCAGCATGCTCCCGTGTCCAATGTTCTTGCCCCTAGACCTAGAGTTGGTAGTCTTCCTTTACAAGGAAACTCAATCGTGAATGAATCTAACGCAAGAAAGATAATGAAGAGTGTTGGTTCTGTGAGAAGTAGGTCAGGGGTCATAAGTGCCCTCATAAGCAATTATTGATGCTTGATGTTTTACATTTGGATGGTTCAAAAGACAATGAAGAAGGTAGTGTTGAAAAAATGACCTACCTCTTGAGTTACAAAATATGGAGTTCGGTGAATGGGCCTATTATGGAACAAATGCAAAACGGACCGTTAAAGGGTTATTGAAAAGCAACCTATGATGATTTAATTAGATTATGGGAGCACTCATAATAACATATATTCTAGGTTAGTCAAGTAATGGGGTAGGTCAGTACAAAACACTAAAGTATTTGAAGTTATGATTGCCAGTGAAAGGAAGATTAAAGGGTAAGGGATTTGCAAGGGAATACCATTGAATATAGGAAGGTATAAGTGTACCACTGATTTGTTTCCTCTACCATTGGGAGGATGTAACATGGTTCCAAGAGTGCAATGGTTATTTACTGTTAATCCTATTCTCTAGGAATTTCAGTTGATGACCAAGGAATTCTAAAAAGGGGAACATGCACATAAACTTACTGATAGTACCATTAGGGTAACTTTGGTTCAGGAGATGTCTTTTCAACAGCTTGATAAAGAGTTTTACAACTCTAGTTTAGGCATGCTTTTGTATTATATGCAATCTAAGAAATTAGAGGCTTGTTGGATAAGCTCTTTGAGATAACTTCTTCTCTAAGTTAAATCTCATATTAGGGTACCACCAAATTAGAATGCACCCAGATGACATTGCAAAAATTGCATTCAGGACACGTGAGGGCCATTTTGAGTCCTTGGTTATGCCATTTTGGCCTCACCAAAGCTTATGCCACATTTCAGAGTCTAATGAATGACCTTTTCAAATCATATCTCAGGAAGTTTATCTTAGTGTTTTTATAGTATTCTTAGATATAGGAAAACCTCGGAAGAACATTTGTGCCATTTGAAGAAGAACCAACAATTTGTCAAGAAATCTAAGTGTGCATTTGGTTAAAGTTATGTGGAATACCTTCGGCACATTGTTTCCAAGGATGAGGTGGCAGCATACCCTTCCAAGTTCAAGCTATACTTGATTGGCCTATTCATACTAATGTTAAGCAGTTGAGGAAGGTTATTGAGACTCACTAGGTATTATAGGATGTTTGTACCTAGCTATGGAAATATTTCAGCCACTTACTGGGTATTATAGGAAGTTTGTACCTAGCTTGGAGTCAAACAGCTATACAGGCCTTTAACAAGTTGAAACACATTATGGCATCTTCATAAGGTTGGCCTTACTAGATTTTTCAACACCATTTGAGTTAGAATTTGATACATCTGGTAGTGGGATTGGGGCAGTTTTTGCAACAAAAATGAAGACCCATAGCTTTGACTAGCCAATATCCGGGACCGAGAAACCAAGCTTTATCTACATTGAGAAGGGTCATATATTCCTCTCGACTAGACCACCCAACCTCCTCTCCCTCCCCTTATGGCCTAAGGTTTGTTTATGAATGGGATATAGAGCTAAAAAGATATTCTCTATGATTTTTTTGGCTTAGAACGAAGATTTTATCCTAAAATGATCTCTCTCCCATTGTATAAATACACTCATTTAGGGTTTATATATAGCAACGCAATTTATACACTTGAATTTTCTTGCCTACTGCTTGAGTTTCAAATTATTCACTAACTTGATCGTCGAAGAACCTTTGGCCAGCGCACCTAACCCACCTTTCTCCCTCTATAGCCTAAGGTTTGCTTACAATTGTTTTACTATTTTGTAGGTTACTCAGGTTTACTTGAATTTTGTTCCAACAATTGGTGCTTTCATTGAGAGGGATCATATATTCCTCTCGACCATACCACTCCGCTATATGGAGCCCCAGCCCAGAAAATCGCTATTTGGACGAACTACAACCCTGAATGAAGAATAAGCTTCTATTACTCGTAAGAAGATACATATTTATGTGAAAGACCTTAAGCGGAACTTACAAGTCAGAGAAATGATGAAGCTCATTGGGCTGAACGAGAGAATGGAGACTGTAAAGGATGTCATCGCCCGATTTGAAAGTTATGCTCCACGTCTAGAAATATTGATCCAGGAGTCCCGGTTACCTCCCCAACACCCAGGTAAGAAGTCTTTCCCAAGCATTAATAGCATAAAAATAAAGCAAGAATATTCCAAGAAAGCTCAAAAAAGAAGGAAGACGACTTGGCGAAAACCTCAAATGAAAGATCTTTCAATCAGGCCTGCTTACCCATCTTCCAACGACATCCTTTTGATCAGGCTACAAATCAAAGAAGCCATAGTCGACAAAGTCTTAATCGACAATGGGTCATAAGTCAACATCTTTTTCAAAGGGGCAACTATAAGGATGGGCATCTTGGATGAAGTTAACTAAAGGAGGCTCACTGCCCAAACTCTTAAAGGGACTCCGCTCAACACCATGGGACAATACGTCTCATGGTTCAAGCAAAACCATCTGGACATATGATGACTTTCCATGTGATGGATAGTGATAGCCGCATTATTTATCATATTTTCATGTTAATTATCCCTAAGTTTTGTTGAGGAATTCATTATAAAAAACCTTATTACTTTCCTTTTCTCAATTTCAGCCAATCTGCACACTTAGAACTTTTTTGGTGATAATTAGACTTTCTGGAGGAGTTTTGACGTAAGGCCAATTGGAGAAAGAAGCTAAGAGGTTGAAGATTGTTGTTCTGAATTTCATAATTTTCCATGAAGCCATTCATTCCAGTTTTACAAATTAATCCCACAAAAGTTGTTTTCCCGTCATAATTGCGTAGCTGTGGGAGAATGAAGACTTGAAGGCTTTCTCGATTTTTCCTAGTGGTATGCGATATTTAGAAAGATAAGAGATAGAGCTATGTTTCTCATATTTTTACAGAATTGTCCAGAATAAATCGACCCAAAATCTGGTGTGCAAGACAAATGATGTGTTTCCCAAGCCAAGAAGGATTCTTACCTAGTTTGTGTCATTAATTGTTTAGGCGTTTGTTTTATTTAGGAGAGTTTCTCCCAGACCTTTTAGGGTTTTTCTAGTATAAATAAGGCATCTCAAGCTATCCCTACATACCGCCAAAATCCCGACATTAACCCACACCATACTACCATTCACCATCTTCTCAATTTGTGAAGAAAAGCTTAGGGACATGCTTTGCCATGGACTCCGGTTCTATCTTTCTTTTATTTTTAATTTCTATGTGTAATTAAGTTATTTCTAAGGTTTATGATGAAGCCATGACATGAATATTGCGAAGTACTTTGTTAATTATTGTCCGATTATATACCTTGTTATATTCTTAATCTTTGTGCGTATTTTATTCTAGGTTCGGATTTCTAATGACTGATCACCTTTAAGAATTTTGCATCTAGATGGTCAGATAAATCTATGAGGATGACCAATCAATTAGGTTTATTCGAGCTAAGATTAACAAGAGTAGACAAACTAGTGAGGATGACCAATATCAAGCTAGCCTTACTTGGTTGACATGATTCTTCTATGCGTAATGGGCTTTTATGTGTTTAATTGAATGTCTAACCAATAAGATATAATTATCATGTAGAGATACAAGAGTTGATGCTTGACCATGAATTAATTCATACCTTAGAAAGAACAACCTTTAACATTGGCATAGTAATTAGATAGTAGTTGGCTCTAGGAAAAGTAAATAGGATTGTTGTTGGTGGATTCGTAACCTTAGACTTCCATTGTTTTTCAATTTCTTCTTCTGTCTGTGTTTATTTTAATTACTTGTCTTTTCTTTTTCTTGTTAATTTTAGTCTTAATCAATTACTCAATTATTCAATTCAATCTATCATTTGTTTGTTTAATAAAGTCTAGCGTGATTAATAGGTTAAATTGGTGTTCAAGCAATCCTTATGGGATTGACCTCGTATTTGCATATATTATTACAATTGATTCGTGTACTTGCGAGTTTAATGTGGTTTAAAATAATCTGTCATTTAGGTTAGTTTAAATTTACATCAAATAGCCCATCTCCATGCAACGTTATCCTTGAATTGGAGTGGTTACACGTCATGGAAAAGGTCCCTTTTAAAAATGGAATATCACATCGTTACCCCAGAATGACGTCGAGCAGTGAAGGATTCAATAATATAGAAAATGGAGGACTTGTGCCAGAATGGAGCTTTTGTTGAAGAACATTGAAACCCTTGCAAACCGCTTCAGGTGACGTAAACCAAAGTGAATCTCACATGAACTACACGCAATTTGATTTCCTTCCCGGGATACGTAGGCAGTCATCTAGTCTCAATCGCAACGCTGCCAAGTGCACGAAGACAAGTCCATGGAGAACTCATCTCCTAACGCCCCACCATAGGCTTACCGTCAAAAGTGACCCTTGATGTAATTTTTTACATCACATCATTTTTTTTCCTTGGAACTACATAAGTGATTTGATTCTCCATCCTAGAGATATGTAGGCAATCCCTCTCAGATTCAATCACATCCTCTTGTCAATCAACTCTACGTGGATCATGAATAAAGAGCATCTATTCGTCTTAAATATATGTTCTCTATTCGTCTTAAATATATGTTCTTTCTTTATTTTTTGATGCTGCAGGGAGTACACTACTTGTTCAAAACAGGGCCTAAACTTTGAAAAACTTCGCAGCAATGCAAGTCTAAAAACTTTCAACATTATACTATCAGTGGAGCCTTGTTTAGCCTAATCCATCTGGAAAGGTTGGCAACTTGGAAGTCTTGAACCGTTATAAGCGTGGTAATGATTAATAGGCTACGGGCATAAGCACATAGCATCTTGACTTGAAGATGCACCATCTGGTTTCCAGAAAGTTTTTGTAACTAGCAAGGTTGTGGGTTATAACATTCAAAGCCGAGCTCTATGCCATTTGAGGAACTCAACAGGGTGATCTGGAACTCATTCGAGGGTGGCTCTAAAATTTGACCCCAAGTACAACTACTTCTATCCTGAATAAACTTACTAAGTCAAGTATGCTCTGCAATACCAAGTGTTAGTAGGTTTGAAGGGGGCATCTAGACAAGGCATTCCTCAAGAAAACTTTATTCCAACGGAGCTCAGATATGTGGAAATGATTTGGCCTAGCCAACCAAGGTAATCCTATCGGAAACGCTCAGGTTTGACGCCTAGGGTCCAACAAAATGATTCAAAATGTGTTTCCGACTCCCGTGCTGACGATCATGCTCCCAAAGACTTTTGTTTAAGATTCATTGGGAATAGACATGCAATCCAGTCTGGGAAAATTACTCCCATACTACATTGCAAATATTGAGGATCTAATTCAGAAATGGGACAAAATATTAAGCATTTTTGCTAACTTATTCCCTGCAAGATACTTTGAGAACAATGCAACAGTTTCAAGTCCAATAAGTGCACAAATGAGCTCAGAACGGAGGATTCCTTATGTGTTTAAATGCTTGCATTCTTAGTACCATAGTAAAGTGGTACTCTGGCCATCACAATGAGAATCCTTTACAGATGCTATGTTTGGGAGGTAATGTTTGTCCAAAGCAATATTACTGAGGGGGTTTTTCACTAAAAACTTTGTCTCGGGCCCAAAAACTTACTCACATTCTACTCCGTTATTTATTATATTCTTTTAAGTTTGTATGCTTTAGAAACATTTATTGAACTGGGAATTTCACATGAAGAAAATGTACGAGATGGGAAAATCTTTACACAAGCACATATATATCATCAAAGTCTCAAAAGAGGATCAATTCAATACAGCTGTTTAGGGAGACAAGCCCCCCTAGCGATGAGATATTTGAAAATGACTACATGAGATTCTTAATTAAAGTCATTAGGTTCTGTTGTTGGATCAGTGATTTGTTATGCCTACCTTGCTGCATGTCGCACATAATACTACATTGAAGACGAGTATCTTATGGAAGATCCGCCACCGTCATCATCCATACATGGAGGAGATAGAGAAACCTGGAGACGAATAATTCACAAGAGCACCGCATCATCTTAAAGGAGCGGGCACTAGTACATGTTCTGCATAAAGTGTCCGGCGAGAAGAGAATGGGGATGGGGCATTCCAGTGCAATTCTAGACACTCAAGACGTATGATTGCCACACGGGGTGAGTGTTTAAATGAAGGGCCACCGTTGTCACTGTTAACAAGCATCATATGAGGAAGAAAGCAGAGATGGAAAGGCCTTTTAGTGGGTCTCCATGCTCCATGCAGATCCAACTCTTCCATAAGGCCCACATGGAAGCATTACAAAAGGATGAAAATTATAGAGTGAACTGCACAAAGAAGGGAGATATTTTTAGAGATATTTAGGGATTTTCAACAGGCAGTAGGATTTTCTAGGATTAAATTTTTCAAAAAAAGAACTAGAGTTAAGCAAGAAAAGCATAGGCATTATGGCAGAATATGCGGAAGGGTTGAAGAAAAACTGCGATTTGGTAAAGCTATTTAAAGGTAGGTTGCCAGAAGATCCCACTGTTGAAAGTGAAGAGTTGCGCATCTCAGGATCAATGCATATGTCAATTGAAGTTAATTAATAAAATGCATGGAAAAGCAACCGCGTTAGGCAGAGGCATTCATCATCATGGCAGTTGACCTTTTTCCATGATTCTAAGATTTATGCGATGAAAATCAAAGCGACTCGACTACCCCGCTTTAATGACGTGCCGGACCTATGTGCAAAGAATTTGAAGACTAAATGATATGTATTCTAGCTTACTCCGAAAGGCATGATCTTTGGTAACAATCCTTTGTCAAGGGGAACAAGTTGCCCCTCCGACAGATAGTTAGGGGCAATTACGGGACCATGATTTTCATGGCCGCAGTAAGGCTGATCCGAATACAATTACCTAAGAAGTCCAGTCATAGACTCACCAATTCTGGGCGGAGCTCTATCAAACAAAGTAGGGTGCCACCATCACTCTACTCCAGGGCGTTAGATAGAGTCCTCGCAACTCCACTAGATAACCATGCTTGCTCTGCAAGACATGTGATATGATCTAGATATGGACAAGATCCTATAAATCTTGGAGTCCCTACAATCTAGGGATAGGATTGCGCTGCAAGTAATCACAATTCCTAAGAGGATACAATACCTACTTACTAGATATCCTCTAGGATTCTACTGGCTAAAATGAGGATTTTATCCTAAAATGGTCTCTCCCAAGTGTAAATACACCTATCTAGGGTTCATCTATGGTAGTGCAATCTATACACTTGAATTCTCTTGCTCACTGCTTGAGTTCATTCGCTTGACTGTCGAAGAGTCTTTGGTTGACACACCCTCCCCCCTCCCGACATAAGGTTTGCTTATAGTTGTTTTACTGTTTTGTAGGTTGCTTGGTTTTACTTGGATTTGTGCTCAACCATCGATCACAGGGGTGCGCTGATTTGGTTCAAACAATTATGAAACACAATATAAGCATGGGAAAGATAGCATAGTTGTTGATGCCCTTTCAAGGGAGTATGGTTTTCATAACCTTCATGAAGGGGGAAAAAGTTCCAGTGGGATGACTAAGTGTATGGTAGTCATTTATCCATACTTTGGGGTGGGCTAGATGAATTGAGAAGGGAAGTGGATTAAGATGAGTGGATTATTCAGAAGAATAAGGAAGTACAAAGGGAAGCATTTTTTAATATACCAATGCCTAGCTCCAGTTTATCCAAATTTCAAGTTGACAATGGATTTCTCAAGTATAAAGCTTGCATTGTGATAAGCCCTACATCCCATTCGTGAGCAAAAATCATGGAAAAGCACCACTCAACTCCCACAATTGGTCATCAAGGAATTTCGAAGGCATACCAAAGAATCAAAAGTGTTTTCATTGGCCTGGGATGAAAACAAAAGTCAAGCAATTTGTGGTTGACTGTCAAGTTTACCAGTAACATAAACATGAAACCATAGCACCTCAGGCTTGTTGCAACCTCTTCCCATTCCCTTGAATATGGACAGAAGTTAGTGTGGATTTTATTGATGGCTTGTCAAGCTGGAAAGTGAAGTCTGTGATTTTAGTAGTGGTGGACAGGTTAACAAAGTATGCATACTTCATTGCATTGTACCATCCATGCATTGTTGCATTGTAGCTTAGCTTTTTCTGGGGCATGTGTTCAAATTACATGGGAGATTCACTTTTAGTACCGCTTCTTACTATAACAAAAAGACTTGTTGGAAATATGGTGCAACCAAGATAGGCACGGGAGCCTTTAGGCATTCCTTGGACTAATTACAACTTGAGTAGAAATAAGGGGCTCGGCAGTGTGGAAGTAGATGACTAAATTAAGTCTCGTTGTCCCACACAAAAGAGTACAATCTTTCCTTCCGTCCTTTCGTATCGAACTAAAAGAAAGTGTGGTTGAGCGAAGCTTGCTGGATTGGGATAAAATGTTGTCCATTCTTAAATCCAACTTGGTTCTGGCACAAAACAGAATGAAGGTTCAGGTAGACAAGCACAAAATTGGAAGGGAGTTTGCTACGAGGGATTTGGTGTATTTGAAGTTGGTACCTTACTAGCTCCAGTCACTAAACTCACATTCCCATCAGAAGTTACATCCAAGATTTTGTGGGCCATGAGGTTTTACAAAGGATTAGTGAGGTAGCCTGCAAACTCAAGTTGCCAGCCAATACAAAAATACATCATGTCTTCCATGTGAGCTGTTTAAAAAAGCATTTGGGAACACAAGTGACTACTACAACAACTCTTCGAGAAGTAGGTGATGATGGCATGGTGATGGAAGCCCCCTTTGCAGTGTTGAGTAGAAGAATGTACGAGAGAAGGAATACTACTGGAGTCCAAGTGCTACTACAGTGGGAAGGCCATACTAAAGGAGCAACTTGGGAATAATATGATGTTTTTGTTTCTCCATTTCCTGATATCAAATTCTAAAACTTTGTGAACAAGGTTTTGCTTGAGGGAGGGGTAATGTTATGATCTGTGATTAGCTCAATCACAATCAGGGACTAATTAGTTATTTGGGGAGTAATTAATTAAGTGGTTTTGGTTTCCAACTGGCAAGTGATGCATATGCTGTATATGCACACACTTTGGGTGTGATTTTGGCCAATGGTCATTTTGAATTAAATATAGTTTTACAAAAACAAGTGGAGCTCAGCTCTCTCTTCTCTCCTTCCTTCCTCTTCCTCCATTGTTACTGTGATACTTGCAGGTTGAGTAAGGGTTAGATTTGGGTCATAACAAGCCACAGAGTAAGAAGAACATGAAAGCTACTCTGTGTGAGAGAGCGAGAACATGAAAATCCAGGGTTAGGTCCCAATTCTGACTTACCAAGTTACCAGTATAAATATATATTCTAGCAGCGTCAACTAAACTCAACTTATCATCTGCAACAAAAATATGAAAATCCATGATTTTGCTTTCAGATGCAATCTGTAAGAGACGTCAACTAAACTCATCATCTGCAACAAAAATAACCCTAGCGATCACAATTACTTTCTCAAGGGAGCAATTCATGTTTAAGGAAAGGCCTCCTTTATTCTTTTTGTTACAGTATTACATATATTTATGTATCTCACTTTCTATAACACAAACACACACATACATATAATAACAGATCAAAGGTATACAAAGAATTCCTCTATCTAACTTGGAAGTTGAGTTTCCTAATGCAGAAGGCAAACATGAAGGCGAAGAAGACTCCGAATCCAACTAGAACTCCAGCCACTGGTCCCTTGAAATCTGATTTAAATCCGTAACGGTCTTCTAGGTACCATTTCACAGTTGGGTCAGGTGTATACCCAGGTGCTGTAATGGTCTTCTCAATGTCACCATACTGTGTCACAATCAATCCATACACCGTCCATGCCACGGGACATATCCAGTAGTACCAAATCCACCAATTGGGTATTTTCTGAAAATTCAAAAGATAAAGAATTCGTGTTAACATACTTTTATAACGAGTTTTAGTCACTTCATCACCGCTGGGGACAACAATCGAATCACCAACTGTTAAATCAAAATCCGATAGTTGAGATGCAAACTCGATTCAGAACACTTAACCATTGGATTTTAATCAGTTGGAAAGTGATTGCTGTGATTTTGTTGATCAATTTAGACCAATAAATCACAGTATCATTATAATCCAATTTAAATTGAAGTATATGCTTGTGGGAAGAAGAATGCTAGTACTTACTGGTCTTGGAATGAAGAAACCGGAGAAGAGATTGAAGACTGAATAGAAAGCTGCGGCGAATATGGCTGCTACTTGGTGGTTCGGTGTGATGGAAACGGTCATCATGCCGTAGTATGTGAAGTAAAGGAAGGAGAAGAAGTTGATAAAGAAGAACCAAAAGAATTTTCCTGCTTCCCATTGGAAGTGCACCATAGCATACACTATCAGTGTATAATACGTGGTCTGAATAAACACATATGGTATTTCAATAATGACCTGCATGTCATACAAAAGGTTTATTTGAGTCAGTCAGATGACAATTTTTTCTATAGCAACAAATATCGATTTATAATAGTGTTGTATATGAAACTAGTATCAATACTATATTATGTGAAAAATGTGAGTTAACGTAAGTATTTATTCTCCCTTCACCTGTGCCAGTGCATAAGGTAATGCAGAGTACATCCCAGCAGCTCTTTCTCGATAGAAAACTGTTCTTTCAATGGCGACAATGGGTTGCACCGTTGTGCAGTTATCAAATCCGACAAAAAAGACAGCAGCGTACATAGCCCCGATAACCATGGACATATCAGAACTGCTTTTTCTGCATAAGGAGAAATATATAATTAGCAAGAAATTGGTGTATGGAAACTCCTAAACGAAAACTTTTATTGTCAAAATGAGTACTAGTTGAAGTTTGAAATAATTAAGCTTTGAGATAAGCACACACATTTTTGAGCCAATATCCCAGAAAATAGATCCAACGAGAAGGGCTGCTGCCAAGGTAAAAAAGAATCTGACAAGGTTATAATCAGGACTTCTCCAATATGTCCACCACTGCTTCCAGAGGCAGGACTGGAATTGCTTCCATGACGGCTGAGAAAACTGAGTGGTAAAATAGAGATCGCTTGCTCCTGCTGGTGGTGTGCTCAACTCATTTACTAAAGCTTTGTTTCTCCTGGTCATAAATATTGGAATATAAGTTTTATATTTTCCAAAAACCAGCCAATTCCGAACCCTGCAACTAAATAGTATTATTTTCAATTTTTTTCTACTTACTGATACAAGGCTGATGATTTGTAGTATTGAGCAAAATCCATTCCAAGCCGGACCTCAATTGATGTTGAGCTCGCCTCAAGCATCCATGTAGCTGGATTGTACTTCTCTTTGATTTTTGGCACACCAGGAACCGCCTGGAATTATGTTGGTAAGTATACACTTGGATGACAATGCCTTTGATTTTTTCTTTGTGCAAAATTAAGATACGAAAAAAGTTCCACGCAGATAAAATACCTCAAAATATTCAACAATCTTGTGAGAATTGCGGCCCAGTGGTCCTAAGTAGATAACTTGTCCTCCTCTCTTCATCAGTAGTAGCTCATCGAATGCCTCAAAGATATCTATGCTAGGCTGATGAATTGTGCAAACAACTGTTCTCCCAGTGTCCACTGTATTTCTAACAGTCCTCATAACGATGGCAGCTGCCCTTGCATCAAGACCTGATGTTGGTTCATCCATGAAAATGATTGAGGGATTGGCAACAAGCTCAACTGCAATCGTTAACCTCTTTCTTTGTTCTGTTGACAGCCCTGAAACTCCGGGAAGCCCTACTAAGGCATCTTTAAGATTGTCCAGCTCAACCAGGTCCATCACTTGATCTACAAAAATCTGCAAACATATATAGTATATGCAGTTCAGCATTTAAATAATTGCACTATGCTTTGTTCAGAGAAGCAGTGCAAGTCATGGTTTTACCATCTTTTCCTCGTTGCTGACTTCTTTAGGGAGTCTAAGGAAAGCTGAGTAAACCAACGATTCTTTGATAGTGACTTGGGGTGAGTGGATATCAGTTTGTTCACAGTAACCAGAAATTCTTGCAAAGGTTTCTTGCTTCTTAGGGTACCCGGAAATTCTAATGTCACCTTCAATGTAACCTCCAGTCTTTCTTCCTGCTAAGACATCCATCAAAGTTGTCTTCCCAGCCCCACTTACCCCCATTAGGGCAGTCAAGACCCCAGGCCTAAATGCACCAGTTACTTCACGAAGTAGTTGCAGCCTGTCCTCTGCTACTCCTTCCTCCTTCATTTCCTGTTATAGTTAACTAAGTTAGCAAATTAAGTAGTGAAGTTGGACTACAAGATAATGTTTCAGATAAACAAAGAGTGAAATACAGAAAAAGAAATATTACAGCGGGCATGTCCACGAAATAATTAACACTGTCGAAGGACATTGCAAGAGGAGTGAAGGGTAGAACCATTCCTCTCTTGGGGGCAACACCACCGGAGACTTCGAGAGATGAATCGGCATTTCTATCTAGTCCACTAGAGCTGGATCGACTGCTCATTCGTCGGACTTCCATTTCTCCTACAGAAAAGTTTAATTCAGTAAGAAACTCGGATAACAATATGCTCACATTACACTTGACGATATTTTTCTGTTTCTTACTTGTATTGTTTCCATCAGTAGAAGATAATGATCGAGGCAATGAAACATTCTTGGATGGGGGTCTTCTCAGTCTTGGCTCTTCCTTTGATTCTTCTTGGTCTAGCTCCATTTTATTTGCCGCCTCTTCAGATATGATGGCTTGTGGCTTTCCAGGAGCTAATTTATTAAAACAAAACCATGAAAAACTGTAACTTTAAAAGTACAAATGAAAGAAGTTCCGTGTAGACATAAAAAGGAATATTGACTCTTACCACTTAGGTACATAAGGGAGACCGTATAAAGGGAGTTGAAGAGAACAATAAACCCCAGAAGAGCGCCAGAACCAATCCAAAACCAGTTTTTGTTGTGGTAAACATCAAAGTTATTAAGCACTGTCTCACCCACCCTGGTAACATTATCTAGAGCCTGCAGCACAAGGAAGTTCGATGCAGAAGCTTAGCCTTTTTGTTAAGTTAAACAAATGTAGCTCATGAATGACGTGTGCAAGGAAGAGCTTAAGTTTATCATACCAGTTTGTTCATCCACCTCGGAGCATACATTTCATTTACAGAGATAGCATTGAAGCCATATGTCAAAGGTGAAACCCAGTATGCCCACGTCCACCAGTTTGGAATTTCACCTGTCACAAATGAAGCAACTCCTTGAATATTCTGTGAAATACTAATTTGGTCCCTTTTTGCTAGTTTTTGACTACTTTTCAAAAACTAAATTTGCAACTCAAACTAACCTCTTGGAATTATGAAACCTCCAAGCAAGAAAAGAACTAGAAGAGAGAGAGTCCCGCCAGTGTTGGATATGATCATGGTCCTGCTAACTCCAGCAATAAGCCTAAATAGCGCAGATGCCATTTGTTGCATCAGAAATATCAACAATAGTTGCTTGAAAAACCTGCAAATATTTTGACAGTTGCTTAGTATCTCAAGCACAAGAAACTTTTCAAAGTAATAAGATTTTGTACCTAATCAAAGAGTAATTTGCAATTTTATTAACTTACCTACACGTGTGTTTATAATATTGTACCCAATCAAAGTAACAAGATTTTGTGCCTACGTTTCTATTCAAAACTACATGAAATAGTTTACCTAACGATGAAAGGACCAACATAAAAACTCAATAAAGCATTTGGTTGATTAAAAAACTATGTTATTCAATGATGGAAAACTAAATAGTTTACCTAACGACGAAAGGACCAACATAAAAATTCAATAAAACATTTGGTTGATGAAAAAACTATGTTATTCAATGATGGAAAACTAATTTACGAACAAAATATATAGAAATGAAATTAAGCAGAGACAAATGTGGTACCTGCTAGCTTCAGGTGCAAATCCAATGGTGTAGTATGTAATGCCTATGAAAACAGTAGATTCTATCATGGATATAGGAATCCCAAGCAGGACAGATGGGAGAGTGAAAGTCCAAGCAGGGTGGAAAAGAAGGTCTCTATGCTTGTAAAACACAGGAAGTCTTGCAATGGTCAATGAGAGCTCAGCAAACCCATTAAACATGTTAATGATTAGGGAATATATAAGTGCACCAACATAGAGTGCTCCATCATTTTCATTTCTAGTGTGCATTTCGGTCCTCAAAAACACTGTCGCCGCTATGAATGCCCCTATTATAATTTGGACAGTCTTGAAAATGTAAATAAATGAGTTCCTCTGCATGAGCAGCCATTCTTTGTCAAAACATGCTTTGAGAAGCTGCATTTTGGGCATTGAATATGTTTTGAATACAAGAGCTGCTTTGTGGCTTTGAGCCTTGTCGAATGGGATTGAGAGCTCATCCGCTATCCTCATGCCCACATGGAAACGCTTGAACCGGTTTGCAAATTCTGTGACCGATACATATCTGTATGGAGTCCTTCTGTCTGCCCAATACTGCTCCTGGTCTTTTCTTGAGGTAACCTGAAAAGGTTGGACAAGAGTTATTGGATGTAAAGGCTTATAACAATATGAAGTTGGATTAGCAAAGGCTTATTACAATTGTGCACAAAAAAAAAGGTGCTTATTACAATTTCTTGGACTATAAGTTTTTATATTAATACTAGGGCATGGCTGGAAGTCGAACTCAGAACTTCAGGTTCAGTGACAAATGCTTTTAAACGCTACAACCCCTTAGAACTTCATGGCTAGAAGTTGGGAGAAAACCTAAGGTGCAGTCAAACTAGTTGTATACAATTATATATCATGACTAGTCACGTGATAAGAGATAAATAGAGACAGACAAGTAAATATGTGCAACTGGTGGTAGGGAAGATTTTCTCAGAATAAGAGTCTTAAGCAATATGTCACTTGCTCCTAATTTTTTATAAGATACCTATTAAATTAATGTTAGACTTTATCTTGATTTTACCTCTTGCAAGAAATCGGCAGTTCCTTTTCTCTCAGGGCATCGAAATCCAAATGTCTCAAAGAACTCTAATATGTGCTCACGTGGTCCCTGGTAGACGATCTGGCCTTCTGATAAAAGGATGATATCATCAAAAAGATCAAATGTCTCAGGAGCAGGTTGGAGTAAAGACATCAATATCGTAGCCTCAGTGATGTGTACAATTTGTTGTAGGCACTTCACGATTTGGAACGTTGTGGAGCTATCGAGACCCGTTGATATCTCATCCATGAACAATGTTGTAGTAGGTCCAACAATCATCTCACCTGTAATTGACCGTAATAATTTACTTTCTGAACACATTATACATGTACAAGGCAATGTATACAATCTAACATTTACACATTTGACGCTCATATAGAGTATAGCATTTTTTGCTTTTTTTTTTATATAAAAAAAATACAAGAATATAGCTATTAGCTTACGATTTAGAATGACTCGTATAAATTAATTAAAAAGTATTTGTTATACTATTATTCATCCAAATTTAGTTATTGCTTATCAAACAGTATTGAAAAATCCTGTTGAATACTGTAAAGACATTTCTTTTCAAAGTGCATTAAAATTCCAGTTCTTACGGTATTGATGACTTAGCAAAGAAAATTCAAAGTGTGGCACCACCCACAAAGTATCTTTGGTCTACAACATGAGAAAATATGATCACGACCCTATTGAGAATACATTTGCTCACCACCTTCACATGGTGATGATGCTCCCCTTTATTTATCAACATTAGATGAGTTTAAATCTCAAAATATGTGTAATGGACAAATCCCAAAGTTTAAACTCCTCAAATGATAATAAATAAAGTGATAAGAAATACCACAACTTGAGAGTGATAGACAAAATGTGCTCCAAATTCTAAACAAAATCAGAAAGACAAAAAAAGGTGGGAATTGACCTGTGGTTACTCGTTTTTTCTGGCCACCAGATATCCCTCTCTGCATCTCATCTCCAACAATTGTGTCCTTACATATATCAAGCCCCAAAATCTGTACCATCAATAAAAAATCATGCTTCATCATTATTTCATTAAAAAAAATTAGAATATAAAAAACATTAATTCTAAATGGTGTTTTAGTAAATTGCTTCCAAAAGCATGCTTGGTCAACAACCAAAGTGTAAGCATGGGCCTCCCTAATTCCCTATCCAGCAAAGTGTTTAGAAAACAGCAGTCATCAAAGTAGATTGAGAAGAATACTTTGACAAAAGAACAAAAAACAATTTGACTATTAAGTAACGTTAAGCAACGTCTACTTTTTCATGATCTGGCTTATGGTAAAATCCCCATAAGGACCATTTCTAAATAAGAATACTAAAAAATGCATGTTTATGGGACTGACCGACCGATGAATGCCTGCCTTCTTCTCGATCGAGCTCTTATATGTATACTCATTGTTTTTAGGAAAATATGTGAAAGAGAAGTTGGAGAGAAGTTTAAATTTCTATATTTTTAAATTTAAAATGAGAGATATGCTGTGATGATATATAGATGAAGATTAAATTGTCTTTCCACCTTCTTTTAATTGACAAAAAGAATTTTATTAATAAGTAGTTTAGATGTACGCAACTACATGAACCATAACTGATTAATACTTAAATTTGCATATTAAGATAAGATGGACCATTTTAGTTTAGGGTCAAGCTTTTTTTTTTTTAAACAAAATTTACTTACTTTGAGAGTATAATCAGTAATGAGACTGCTCTCAAGTCCTCCCATTGCAGTAGCCTGAAAAGAAAAAGAAAAAAACCCAGAAATTTAGATATAATTAAATATATACGAGGGGTTTGTGTGTGACACACACACACACATATATATATATAATATTACATATGTAAATATAAAATATTACCTTCATGAAAAGGTCTACTTCGGGCTCTGGATATATTCCAGCGGCCTTTTCTCTTCTAGCAAGCTCAGTAAGAAGTTCTACATATAAACCATTGAATAATTAAAATGGGGATTGAATATCAATAGGAGAGTCTCAATTTTGATGAGATGGATTAATAAAAATACCATATCGTGTCCCAACCCCTTGGCACCTTGCTGAAAAATCTAGTGTTTCTTTGACCGTCATATTTCCAACATGAAGATCATTTTGGCTAATATATGCAGATGTCTTCCGTGGCACAAACTCATTCAGCCGGTGACCATTGTAAGTTATCTCTCCCTTAACCTGTTCCACATAATTCAACCAGAAAAGTATTATAGTAATAATTATAATTATAAAAGAAAATTGAGATTAAAATACTACAAGCAACATTTTCTTCATTTAAATATTTAAATTTTCAATGTTATTTGCTCTTCGCTTGTAAGTTAAAAAATTTAATTTAAATCTCGTAAATGATGAGTTTGATATAATTTATTCTTCATATTTTTTGAAGATTTTATTCTAGTTGAAAAGTCAAAATAAGTTTTACAAACAAAATATTTGGACGACAAGGCAAACCACCTATGAGAAAATGTAATTACTACTTTGTCAAAAAAGGAGGCTGAAGTTAGTTTTTTTTTTTTTTTTTTCCTAATTTTTCTAGAAGTAATCTATGAAATCCCATTTCCTATAGGAATTAAAACCCCTTAGGTCAAGTTAATTGTTGATCAAGTCAAAGCCACATGTCACTGACCTTCAAGCTTGAATCCAACTTCCCAGCTAAAGCCAGCAAAAGGGAAGTCTTCCCCGAGGATGGAGGACCTAATAAAAGGGCCATCCTACAGAAAAACAACAAAAAGGCTTAATCTATCGAATAAAATTAAATATCAATTAACTTATCAGATCACATAGAATGGTAACTTAATAAATCATAAATCTAATGCTTAGTTACCTTGAAGGTTTAATAATGCCAGAGACATCTTTGAGAATTGTTAGTTTTGTTTGCTTAGTCAACTTAATCCCAATTAAGCCAAGAGCTGATTCTGCGATGTTCCGAGCAGCATTTGGGAGGGTGGGAAGAGCTCTTGTTCCAACATGGCAATCAGCTTCAATTGTCAAATGCTCGTACCTTACTTCCACTGTGGGAAGTTTGATCCCAACCCTGCAATCAATGACAACACATGAAAATTTTAATTAATTAGTTAGAGCTTAATTAGATTTATTAATTAATATGTTCCTTTTCATGCAATGTTTTACTATGTTCACCAATTAGATTCCCTTAGCAATAAAGGAGTTGCCGGGAAGTTGTTTTATTGACCTAATTCATTCGTCACTTAAGAAATTAAGAAAATATACACAATCTTAAATGACATTTCAATACCATATTAAAAGAAAGTACGGTAAAATAATTTAATAAAGGATGTGTTAGAAAGACCATATTTTGTAAATCGCATCGAAAATAAAGACCAAACCACAAGGTTCTTCGCATGTGCACGATGAAATATATATCACCGAATAAAAAACAAATAATAAAGTTAACAAACCATATACTATTGGGATATAGACCTCACATCAATTAACTAGTGGGGTGTGATATCCACACACCCCTTTTTACTTCTCCCACATCTTTTTGGTTTTCGGTCGTCGAATCGGATGAATTGAAGAAGATCAACGGACATAAATTAACAAGGGTGTGTGAAAAGTAAAAAGGGGTGTGTGGATGCACACCCCTTAACTGTACCCTACTTGCATCACAGGCCTGCTACTATGCTAACCAAGAAAGCAGACTCAAGCTACATCTTAACGTTTCATTTGTCCACTAGCCAGGATGAAAGAAATGACAACGACAGAGATCAATGGTAAATTATGCATAGCAACTTTGTAACTAATTAAAACAAGTTTGATTCAAGTATGATTAAATTCTAGGATTCAAGTAAGAGTAAATTCTAGGTGGACCATATTTTTAAATTAAATAATGTGTCATTAAAAAAAAATAAACACGTTAATTAATATTTAAATAATAATTTAATTATTAACAACTATATCATAGATATACAAAATTTAGTTTAAAATTTTTCTCTAGCATTAATAATGTTATATGTACTAAATTTACTCTTTGCATTATTTATTGCATTTTTAATTTAATTCTGTTGGAGGAAATCAATAAATGACTCCAAAACATTATCAGTACTCACATCTACTAATGTCAAAGTCACGTTCTATTCTTGATTATTGCAAAAAAACAAATAAATAAATAAAATTCACATACTTTTTCACCTTACACATACTTCTAATTCTCTAAAATAATTTATATATGTGAATGTTCTTTGCTTTATTCAATCTAAATGTAAGAAATAAACGTAAAAAATATATATAGGGTGTGAATATTGTTTTCCTTATTTAAAAGAAATTTAACCAAACCATGAAAGATAAAAAACAAGGACTTACTTATCAATTCTACTTCTGAACTTTTTCAGGAACGTCTCATTATCTTCCTCTGCAACCTTGAAAACCCTTTGAATGAAATTCTGACGGTCGTCCATGTCGAGCTGTAGAACGTCTACTTGCTTATGTACTCCTTGAGGCTCAGTTTCCCCAAGGGACTTGATGATGCTTGTTCTTAGCCGATCATACGTGGGCAGTTTCTCAATGGCAGCCCATGTCAGAGCTTCTTCATCTTCGTCCGCTTGGCTGCTTCTTCTCGAGTGCCCGGCAGTGGCAAATACTTCTTCCATGCGCCAACTCGCCCTGCTCAGGCTCCTGCTTATGCTTCCGCTGCGGCTATGGCGCTTTTGATGATGTGGCTCTGAACCTTTCGGTTTCTCTGTTCCCTCCATTTCGGTTTACCTCCTGAAAATAAACTGAATTTAGAATATTGTATCAACGCTTCGATGTTTTGTGAAATTTTCTTGGCAGCCAAACGAGGTATGGAGAACTAAAAGGACTTACTTATTTGTTGAGTTTGTTGAATGACAAGGGTAATGGATGTTAAATCTATATCCTTTTCTTTCAAAACAAAAATCTATACTTGTGGAAATATGGAAATGTGTTGGGTGGAGAAATTTATGATTGCTTTTCTCTAAATTTCCAAAGTTCCCACACCAATTCAAAATCTCCTCTATCTTCTCTCTCTCTCTCTCTCTCTCTCTCTCTCTCTCTCTCTTTAACCTTTGCAAAAACTGAGAGATTCATTTCCTTGAGAAGTTTCGAGGGTATTTATACGTGCACAATGGGAATAAAATTCTCAATTTTTTAAACAACTATTCAAGTCAGAATAATATATTTTTAGATGCCAAAGTCAGAATATTATATGTCTATTGATATAATAGATTGCATTGAACAGTATTCAAATGTGATTAGCGGCGGCCATACCCACTTTCTCCAATTTCTTTTGAGGAATTATGTGGGCTCCACTATACTCATCCAAACTATAGTCAAATGACGTTTGGTAATTTATGACACCCTACCACCAACGTTATATGCCTGAGAAAAAAAAAAATTAAAATGACGCAATATTATTTCTATTGTTATCACCACTGTAAAATGGTCATTTTCAACTGTAAATTATTATATAACTCGTTAAAAAAAAAAATTATGAGTGGTGTTATTAGGCTCTGAAAATAGTAATCATATATGCACAATAAGTGTAAATTAGTGTAAAATATTTCTTGTAATTGAAATAAATAAATAATTAGAATAAAATATCACTTAAATTGAGTGCACAATAATTTTTCTAAAGTGTGAGCAAATTAGCAGAACAAATTAACGGTGAATGACACCACAAGTTCACCTTTTAAAACAGATAAAAGCATTATTGATATGGTGAGACAATTCAAGTATTGAACCTAGTTCGAATACTAGTTTATTCGTATTACTCGCATGCATAACATTGTTCATTTACAAAAAATCTTGGTGACTTTGAGATCATCTTTAGGAATGTTCGACAAAGGTGATGGCAGCATTTTGTCATCTCTTATGTATTTGCAGTTTTGGAAGGTAACAAAGAAGCTATCCAGAAAGTCACGATGAGACTTGTATAACCAAAGAATGTGCAAAAATTCGGAACGTTCTGTTTTTTTTATTTATTTTTATTTTTTTATTCTACTTATATGTTTGCAGTTTTGGAAGGTAAGAAGAAGTTTTGGTGTTTTACGTTTTAAACGAGAAAATCTGGGTCTGTCATCGGTTAATTGAAGACTGATTCAATACCATCTGAACGTATACAATGTTAGGAAAAAGGAAACTAATGCTCTTTCTAGACTAGTCTATGTAAATCTTTCAAATGATTGATGTGACTTCAAATCAAACCACATATTTCAATATTCTAAAAATTTTAGGATGTTTTGAATGTTTAAATAAAAATTTAACAGTTTAAATATTAATAATACTCAATACTTTGGAGTACTCAAAAATATCTCTTCAGTCGTCAATTATAGGTTCTTCTACGCAATGTTAGTCGGCTTTGAGAAGGCTCCTCGCATGTTCATTTCTAGGGATGTTTGTAAGTAGTGGAAAATAGTGATCACAAGCAAATACTCTTACCATCATTTCTATATATTTGCTTTGTAATGTAGCGTGAGTTAAAATTGGTGCTATAAACATATAATAGTAACAAATGATGTATCATTTACTTTAACCAAGATGTCAAAGTTGACATAAAAAAGAAGGCTAAGCTGTGACAGCCTGTTCCGGATTTTCGAACCGTAGGGGTGAAATGACGATTTTGCCCCTAGCATGTTGGTTTCGTTGTGTGGTTGTTTTGAGTTTTGTTTGGCTGGTTCTGGACCACACACACCTTCCCACATCCCCTCACCCTTTTCCATGTCCTGCATCCCTGTCCCGAGCCTTCTCTCTCCCATTTCCATCCTTCTTGTACGGACGACAATCAAAATCATCCAAACCTTCACAGATCGAGGAAACAAATTACATATTCGTGCTTGTGAGGTCCTTGGGAGTTCAACCATACCCATTTCAGGTAAGGATACCTTCGTTTTCACGTCGAACTCGAGATACCCCGATTTGGTCACTGTTCATGCACACGTTAATTCTTGTGTTTTTGGGAATTTCAAGCTTGTAGGAAGCTTGGTGAGGTCATTAGGAGGCTCGGGGTGGTTCGTTTGAAGGTTTTGGACATCGGGATCGTGAGTTACAAGGTTGGCCGGAGTTGGTGGTGTTTTCCCGGTGAGATTCCGTGGATTTTAGTGCTTGAAAGTGGTATGGATTTGTTCCTCTTGTTGTAAGCTTCATTTTGGTACCAATTTTGTGAAATTTGGTTAAAAAATGAGTGAGTTATAAGGTTTTAAAGTTTTCCCGATTTTCTGGCGCCGGCGACGGAGCCGGAGCTTCGCTGGAGAAGATGACGGAATATTCTGTCAGTTTGGATGTAATATTCCTAACGGCGTTAACGGAATATTCCTGACGGCGTTAACTGACGCCGTCAGTGTGCCAGGCACGTGCCTGCGCGTGGGTGGCGCGTGTGGCCGTGCCTTGGCCAGCGCGTGGGGGCGTGTGCGGCGGTGGAAATTTTTTCTAAAAATATGGGGATGTTCCTGAGGTTGAGTAGATCACGTTGGTGTATTCATACACCCCATTTGAGCATTGTATGAGAAGTTATTTCATAAGGTTGGTTATGTGTTTTAAAATTAACGTTTTTATAGTTGTTTCGCATATAGGTGAGACCTATCCCGAGGACGAGCACGGTCACTCGAGGCAAGGGGGTTACGACCCTTCTACATACCAATGAGTGGGCTTTTGGTTTTCCGTATATACCTATATACTGATGTTTTTCCTAGAAAATGAATTGAAACGTTTATACGTTTTTATGCCATGCATTATGTTTGCCGTTTGTTTATGCATTGTTAGTAGCCTATATATATATATATGTATGTTGGTGCTGCGAGCGCACAGGTAAGTGCCAGGTAAGTATGGTTTATGCTTATATTCAGTAGTGGTTTGAGATGCATAGAGAGCTGATAACCTGCACCCCCGGTGTTAGTGCTCCCGCCCAGAGTTGGGCACAGTCCTTCACGTGATGTTCACCTCCCGCACCACACGCTCATCTTGGATCCAAGTTAGGTGAACAGTCCTGTCGTACAGACCACTTTAGGTGGTTCCGACTCGTAGGTGACCCACGATTATTCGCCCAGCCTTCACGTGATCGTAGCACTTGAGCGTACTTATATTACACCCAGTCCTGTCGTATAGACCACTTTAGGTGGTTTCGACTCGTGTGCAGGTATAGTTAGTGAGATGGAGATTTGAGCTCTAGATTCAGCCGTACAAATCACGTTAGGTGATTCCGGCTGACAGATTACATGGCATTGATTTGACATTCCTGAGCACTTGCATTCTATTTAGAGACATTTGACATGGCATATTTCTGAGCATGACTTATATATATATATATATGTATATTCTATTTTTCTGGGAAGTATATAGGTTTTACGGCGAGGGGTTAGAATCTCGTTTATGAAATGGTTTTTGAAAAGCTTTGTTTTTGCCTACTCACACTTTTTGTTTTGCGCCCTTCCAAGTTCTAGTTGGCTAGTACTTGTGGTGGCTTCCCAGAGGATTTCCCCGGCATATCTGACAGATTATCACCAGTGTAGGACCACCTTTGGGTGTGTTTTTGTAGTGTTGTTTCTTCCGGACTGTATTAGGTCTTCGTGCTCTGAACTTGTTTTTCACGCTTGCACATATAGGTCCTTACATTGTGTATAGCTGGTTTTTTTTTTTTTTTTTTCGTACTTTTATTATGTTGTTAGCTTCCGCCCTGTGCATATGGTTACGTCACTTCCACATGACGGCCAGCATGCCCTGATCTCGATCGGGGTGTGTCATAAGCTGACATGGACAAAGAAATGTTAAATTTGAAGCTGCCTTCAAATATGATTTTTCTTATTTTCAAAGACATTCCACTTGCCTTACTTTAAATGCTAACATATTAAGTATTATTTTATTATTTTTAAACAAATAACAATCCAACTTTTATTGTTTTTGTTTAAAAAAAAACATAAATGAAACAATAAATTTTGGCATATTGAGTAGGAAAATATTAACAATATGTCAAATTACCAAGTCAGCCATTAAATTGAATTTGATGTATCCCTTAAAGATGCTCTTATAATTTGTTGAACAAGTACATTTTTTTTAATTAAATGACTTAATTTCTCTTAGTATAAAATGGTATATTTTGGCCTTAAAAGTTTTTTTTAAATGATTTTGTTTTCTAAATACACTTCTCATGTCCAACGTAGAATAACCTTGCAATCAAAAAATCATTTTTCTCAAGCTCTCACACTTACTTTCACTCTCTAATGTAGAACAACATTAACTATAGCCTGTAAAACACAAATAATTACATTATTATTTAAAGAAAAAAGTTTATTTTAAATGAAAAATGAATCGACAGTTTGGATAGGGCTTCATTTCATCCATTTTGACTCAGTTTTAACGGTGGTCCATATTGTTGGTCAGTCGTCCATATCGTTGGTCAATGGTCGTATAGTATGACCAGGATACAGTTTTATGCAGATGACAACAGAAAAGTATGCAGAGATCTAATGTGAGAGAGGATCTTTGTCGGATTGTGAGAATTCTGATGATTCTTCAATTATATTTATTCATTGTATGTCATACGGTTAATTTTTATCAGGTAATATTTATATTCAATTTTAAATAAAAATTTTTTTAATAATTTTTTACTCCTCGACATACGATAAACGAATATAATTAAAAGATTTCTAGAATCCTCAAAAAAAGAATCCGACGAAGATCCTAAAAGTGGGGTACTTTCCTAGTAACTCCAGAAACTTTTAAGATGTCAATTGATTTTTTGTCAATCAATCGTCAAAAACAATCACATATAAGAATTATACCCAATCACATATAAGAAATATACCCTGTCGCCCATTTAATTTTACAACTTTAACTGTTCAGTTTAATCTAAACATGAGCTTCATTCTAAGCCATTACAGTATTACAATTAAGATAACGTTAAGGAGATTAAATTTAGAGATCAAATTTGTAAACTAAGTAATGCATCACTAATAGAAATGAACACGTTATCAACGCTTAAGTAATAAATCAATCATCAATTCCATGTCTTTAGTTTCTACAATTTTGTTTACAAATTTAATCTCCTTAGAATGTTTCTAAGTCTAATTTTCTTGAGGACACTAAAAGAAATAAATGTTTCATATTGAAAGTTTACAAAATCTTGTACATGTTTATACAAAATTGAGCTACTCTTTATATTGTTAAATAGTGTTATGGTGAAACCTCAATTTTATGGTCAGAGTATATTGTCTCACGTATGAAACTCAATGACCACACGTGCTTTACGTCAATCAATTTGTGTTATTCATGAATTAGGCTTAAAATTTGTCATACATAATAAAACAATGTGTGAGTATATAAATGAAAAATGGAGTCACATCAAAAATTTACTAAACCCTGCCTGACTTGTAAGGTATCACCAATTAATTTTGATGAAACTTCAACATCATTTCACTAGTTCAAGTTGAATCATATTTATTAATTTCTATCCCTTAGCTTCCCCATTAAATGCGAGTGTGTCCATTGAACCTACTTATAATTGTCGGGGTGTTGCCATTTCTTCACGGGCAAAATTCAAAGGAACAAATTAGCATGGCGAATGCTCATGCACGATGCCTTGTAGCAAGTAGCGATTATTAAAGAACGGAAACTAACGATCTCCAGATAATGCGAACGGAAAAGCAACCAAATGTATGCAAGTAGAGAATTGACGCATACTTGTGTTGATAGGATAATACTTGTGTTCTCATTTTGAAGGAATTACTCATTTTTTTCATGCAAATAATGTATATTTACTGTGCAAATTTTATAACCAAAATTGTTTAATTTCTTATCTTTATTTGAAGATTACCCCCACAAATAATCATTAAAATCGAAGATCATTTAGTCATTTAAATGTAAAGAAGAAATTAATGATGTAATTACCAAGTAACGGTATTCATAATGAGCCATTCATTTATTGGTTAAGTTTGGATGATTAAACGATTTTTCAATTCGAATGATTTTTTGTACGGATGATCTTTAAATGATGATTAAGAAATTGAACGTTTATAATAATTGAGTTTATATGCTCAAGATGCTTTATTTGCAAATAAAGGGAGAGAGATGCAAGTATCATCCTTGTTAATCTATATAATCAGCATGTTCGTATTATGGTTTAAAAAAATGAAGAAATAGAGAAGCAGTAGCAGTCGGGGCTCAGGAGGGAACAAAATAAAACACTTCGCAGCTTCCCTGATGAACCAAACAAAAGGAAAATATGTAAATTCCAATTTCAGCCGTCTTCCGTAGACTTTTTCTTCGTCGGGGATGACCAGAAGAGTATGCAATTGGTGTACGGCAACTGAAATTGATTCTCTGATGGCTAAGGAATGAGAGAGAGGAATTAATAAAATAACAAAGCGGGTCGCCGAGTTGGTTTAAGAAATAAATTAATTGTGGTCATATATATTTTATATGAAATAAAATATATAAAATATATATGAATTGTATTGATTATATATTTGCATAATCAAATAAAAAAATGTGCATGTCCCTTCAAATAGGCAGTTTACATTCACAATTGTTATAGACTTAATTTACTGAATCATATAAAAGACAGAGAGAATGGTGCGGCAACAGTAAAGAGAAAGAGATATGTGTAATTGTGAGGTGTGTGTTATCTCACCCTATTGTGCCTTTTATTTATAGTAGTAGGGAAGGTAAATTCCTTATCCCAATAGGATTACAACTCTAATAAGATAATATCTAATCTAAGAGATATGGTAGAATCCTATAAGGATGACCCATATATGATAGGATTTACATGATCATATTCATAATCTAATAGGACTGCAACAGTCCCCATTGAGTGTGTAAATACTCAACCAAATTGTGCATCAGGTCTTCAACGATGAAGTAAGTACAGTTGATGAAGTCATCGGCACAATGAGCGAATGCGAGTCTCCTATCAATGAAAGAATGTATAAAAGGTAAAACTCAATAAACCTAGTTATGGTAAAACCCAAGATGGGAGAAAAACTCATAGACTAAGGAAAAAAGTGAGAAGTTGCAATACGTCAAAACTATACGTCTTCAAGACACAAGTAAAAAAGCTCACAAGGGTCTGACTAGGCTAGGATGGGTGCCTTATCAAAACCTAGTTAGGTAGCAAAAACCCAATAGAAAAAATGCTCCTAATCGTAGGGAAAAAAAGAGTACATTAAGATCAAGTTAGTATACTTCTGGATACTCCCCCTCTGAGTTTGACAGAACTTCCAAATGAGGACTACAAGTATTGCATATGAGTAGTTAGGCATACCAATTCCTTGGACAAGCTTTTAGAAGGTTGACTTCGGCAGTGACGTTGTGTAGAGGTCGGCAAGGTTGTTTGAGATCGGCTTGCTTGATTTCAATCTTCTGATGCTTTGGTGATGTAGATGTAGACACAATATGTCTTGGTGTTGACTTCGTTGATGTATCATGTTTTGGTCGGGTTGATACATGCGGCATAGTCTTCATGGATCATCATCGAGACTCAATGATGGATGAAAACATCAAGTACTTCGAATATGCTCAACAAGAGCTCTCAACCATGTCTCACGTGTGGCATAGTGAAGTGTTTGATAAGTAACCAACGTCAGCATCACAAACAAGGTAAACATCATTCCAAGGATTAAGAGGGTTAGATCCGTTCGGGATGCGTTAGGATTGGCCCAAATCTGCAGTACCTTCAAGGTAGTAGAAAAACGTCTTTAATACCATGTTAGTGGTTGCATGTAGGCGCAGTGCTGCATCTTTACTAATAAATCAACAACGAATGAGATGCCCTGTCTAACGCAATGAACTAGTTACAACAAAGCGCAAAGTTGAACTTAGATATGGAACTTCAGATTCCATAACCTCTTCAAGGGTCTCATTTGCATATAACGTATGGAAGATCATAGGTATACTCAAAGGTAACACCTTCGGGGTGTAGTTCGACTGGTAGACCAAAGTACTATCAGACTAACGCTTCAACTTCAGGTCAAGGCATAAACGAGTTTTCTCAAGATCTTTCATCTCCAATTCTGTCTTTAGGTGCGAGGCAATTTTCCCAAGCTCTTCCAAATTCTTAGTAAGCTTCATGTCACCGACATAAACTGAAATTCTAGCAATTCAGAATAAGACGTTATGGTTTTACATGCAAGGACATTCATTCATATCCCTAACTAATCAAATAATCACTTAGACAAGTATACCACATCCATCGGATTGCTTCAATTCGTAAGTGAACTCCTCTAACAAATTAAGAGAGTGTTCCATGGTTTAAAACTATTTGAACCAATCCATGTAATTCTTCAGGAACTTACATGTAAATCTACGTATCAATCCCCATAAAGAAATACTAACCACACTTCATAATGCTACAATCAATCACAGGGCATTTAAGAGAAATCTTGTGCCATAAGGCGTGCATCATATTGCATTATTTCATTCATCTTATTACTTTTCCTTTCCCACTTGTAACACAATAGGGTTACCTTGTGCAGTGTAGGAACTACAGGTTCCAAAACACTTTGGTAAGAAATTTAACCTGGATTGTAATTTTGGTTCTCCAATCAGTTCTACGTTGTCACTAATCAACGGAACACGGTTCGATATCGTCACTTTTCATTTACATTGGTAGCTACCATATAAGTGAAAACATCATCAATGATAATCTCATTCTAATTCAATTATCTCATCCAAACTAGTATACTGGACCAAGAACTTCAAGTCTCATGAGTAATTTGGATTAATCTCATGAGATGGAAATGATTTAAGATAACGATCGAGTATGGATTCATGTTGTGCCATGACCTTCCTCTTCTAGGGAAGTGAATCCTATGAACCGAGTGATTTTTCGTGCTTCAGGTTGAGACAAATTGATTGGCTATCCATCGATGTACCAGACCTTCCAACAAGGGCTCCCAAACCATCATTTAGGGGCGGCACATCCTTCGAGGATGTTAACTCAACATCCTTTAAGTACGTCTATCCTTCCAGGCATGTTTGCTGCTGATATATAATTTTGTCACTTTAGCTAGATTAGATGAATGCGTCTGGAGCAACATTTGAAAGATAGAACTCATTGCACTTGTTTATCACACTTATGCGGTATGGGAATCAAGATGATAGATAGTGGGCAACATCCCCACAAATTTGCCTCATTCTATAAGAACGTTGACATTCTTATCTCCCCCTAATAGTAGGAAGACTGTCTCATTGAAGTGACAATATGCAAAATGAGCGGTAAAGAAATCGCATGCAAGGGCTTTAAGAGAGCTAGTGCAAATGAGAATCATGACCGACAAAAATTCACATCCTTCTTTGATGACCCATATTGGTATGTTGCGATGGCGAACTTGGCACATGGAATGAACACTTAAATGCGTAAGTACGAAACATTAGGTTTGTACCCAGTAACCAATTTAACGTTGAATAGGTTGGGTGGCAATGGGCCTCAAGTAGACCAACATAACTGCGCTACAAGATTGCATAGCCTTAGGCAAAAACCCAAAGCTTGGTGCATTCACCAAGGTCCAAACGATCATGTAAATTGCACTTTGTGATCATTCTGTGAGTCTATTTTAAGGTGGACATGAGAATTTGATATCCAATTCTAAACCCAAAGGACATGTAATACTTATCGAAAACCTTCAATATAAACTCTCCAGCATTATCCAGTCTTTGAGACTTTTTGGGATAATTAGGGTGGTGAACCCTTAAATCGGCCAGGAGGTTTAGGAGCAATGTGTGTGAACAAACATGTGACCAGATTGTCGATTCATTAACCAAAACCATAGGTATCTATATGGCCCGCATTTTGGTTGGATTAGTCCACATAAATTCCTTTGAATCCACTATGAAAATAGGGTTGTTTCGTATCTTTGCCAAGGATGATTTAGAAAATCAATTTCCCTAAGTAGCAGGCTTGGCAAAGTGTGCTTGTAAGCTGATAGGAGCATATTCATGCGACTTAATTAGCTTGTTCTCGTGCATTTATGTTGTGTTTACTTAGCTATTTTAGTGTTTAAGGCCACTTTTGTGTATTTTCAGATTATAAGGCCAAAGTGTGCAAGAAGATGCAAATTGGAGTATTTTGGAGCGAAAGAGGAATGAATGAGTTGAAGACTTGAAGAAACGACGAATTCCTACTCCAACGATGAATTCTTACCAAAACGAGGAATCCTACTCAAACAAGGTTTCCTACTTGAAGTAGGAAAGTTAACCCTAAGTTTCCCATTTTGGTAACCTTTCCTAAACTTAAACGTCCGTATTTTCTAGCCACTTTGACGGCCTTGTATGCATTTTAGGACACAAAACCATGGCCCTAGCCCACTTTAAAGCCCAAGCCGTGCCCTTGCACTTTCTTTTCCTTCCCTTGCCGTGCAAGGGGGGGTATTTAAGTCCATTGTCATTCACTTAAACCCTATTTCCCTCTCTTAACCTAACCCTAGCCGCACCTTGCCCTTTTATTTCTGAATTAAACCTATTTCTCTCCCAAATTCAATCCTAGCCGCACCTTTATATTTCTTATTTAATTTCCTAATTTTTGTAAGCCTTTGATTTAATAAGCTAGGGTTTTATTTTTCTAAACCATATATAATTCCTAAGCTAGTCGTCACACCGTAATAACCCTATTTACCATGCAGCCACCATCCCATTTTATTTTTATCTAAGCCGTGCCCCCCATTTGATGATTAACCTAAGAAACCAAAAAGAAAATCTAAAGCCGCAGCCACCATATAGGATTAGTCTTCTTTGCCATGCATTTTGGCACACCATTCACCCTAATATTCTATACCATATTCCTTATTCTAATCAGCCATTATCCCATTCATTCAACCTAGCCGCAAATCCCATTGACCTTTTCTCCATCACAGCCGCAAACTCCAGCCACTCTCTCCCATTTATCCTGCCGCAGCCACCTGCACCCAATTTTCTTCTCTGCCGCCAATCACCATCCATTCCAGCATCACCTTCTCAGACGCACTTTGTTCTCCCTGCCACTCCCCAAGCCGTCACACACATCCACCTTATTTTTCCCTTAACAGCCGCCATTTTTCCTCCCAAAACCGTGCAGCCACCATTCCACACCTTCCTACACCATCTCTGCCGCAGCAAGGAGAAGAGGAAATATTAGCTTAGTCGCGCAGAAATTCAAGTGGATTCGTTGGGCGTTCTAGGTGTAATCAATCCTTTGTGCTTTATGTTTAAATTCATTTGTAATTCTCTTTTTGTGAACATGAGAGGCTAAATCCCCCTAGTTAGCTAGGGGGTGATTCGAAACCATGTTTATGCTTGCAATATGAATTGATTACTTTTGGTTGGAATTTCATGAATGGTGAATTCAATTGTTTAACTGCTTGATCGATAACTTATTTATGTAGGTTGATTGAGAGTGCACGCTTAATTTTCATGCATGAATATGACGCTAGAATATTAGTGAATTTCACCTAATAGTTATGAACTTATATTCACAAGTAGTGGAGGTTGCTTATAAACAATCGCGTTAAATGAATTCTTGGCACTAGTTTCATGCTCATCATAGTAACGAATGCCTCGTCAACACTTATAGTTTTCATGATGCTTAATGATCTTTGATTGTATCTTTATTGTGCTTTTCACGTAAAGGACTTTTGGAGAATGTTTTGAATTGCGTTGCGCTAACCCATCCAATTCATTAACTTAAGGAAAACTTGACGGTTAATTTAAGCGGACCTAATTAACCCGGGGTGTTGAGTTTCATAATTCATCGAAAGACCAACTGAAAATCAAATTGTATGCAAGTGTAACATGTGTGGAGAAGAACCTTCTAGCTAGCATTCATCCATATTTTCATCACATTCATATTTACATTCTGCCTTTAAATTACAATCTGTGTACTTAGTTTAATTTCGTCAAAACCTCAATCCCCCTTACCTTAGTGTCTAATTTAGTTAGAAAGTGTCTTAGTTTGTGTTTATAAGTGTTTTGTATTCTTTGAGTCTTTTGATTTGTTTTAGTGTTTTATTGTTTAGTTTTGTATTCTTTGAGTCTAGTTTAGTGTTTTAACGTTTGTTTTACATTTTTGAGTCAGTTTCCAAGGGATTTAGTAATCCCTCCTAATCCCCGGTCTAGAACGATCCCTACTTGCATCTTTACTACAATTGTCACAAGAGGGTTTTAATTTGTGTGCTTAATTAGTTCGCATCAAATTTTTGGCGCCGTTGCCGGGGATTAGCAACTTTGCTAATCCCTTGGATTGTTATTTTCTGTTTAATTTATTTTTGTTAAGTCTCTGACCTTGTTTTGTTTTCCTTGTTTTAGGTACTAGTGCATGACTCGGAGTTCTCAACCGATTCGTGAGCATATCTCGGATTTTGACAGCGATTTTGAGAGGACTTTGAGACGGAAGAGGAAGCCACACGAACCAAGTCCACAACGTCTGGAATCTGACCGTGAAGAAGAAGAGGCCACGGCAGGTGTATTTGAGGAACCCACGGCAGGGATATTTGAAGAAGTCCAAGGCATGGCGGTGGACAACCGTACACTCAAGGAGCTTTCCGCCTCAGGTTTGGATAATGCCGCACCCTTGTGCATTCAATACCCCACGGCTGCCCAAGGTAAGACGGATGAGTTTGAATTAAAGTCAAGTTTGCTTCATCATATTCCTAAATACCATGGCTTGTCCATGGAAGATCCTAACAAACATTTGAAAGAATTTGAAGTAGTTTGCTCTAGTATGACTCCCGTCACTGTTGACGGAAATATCTTGAAGATGAAGGCTTTTCCATTCTCTTTGATGGATAAAGCCAAAGATTGGTTATATGAGTTAGCTCCCGGCACTGTCACTTCTTGGGAGAGTATGAAGAGAGCGTACTTGGAGAAGTTTTTTCCAACTTCTCGCATCATCCTCCTACGCAAAAAGATAAGCGGAATCCAGCAAGAAGAAGGTGAGTCTTTTCCTACGTATTATGAACGATTTAAATCACTTGTTGCTTCTTGTCCACAGCATCAGATGAAGGAGGAGTTGCTCTTGCAATATTTCTACGAGGGTCTCCTACCTCTAGAACGTCAAATGCTTGATGCTTCGGCGGGTGGAGCATTGGTGGACAAGACGCCCAGGGATGCCAAAGTCTTGATCGCTAACCGAGCATTGAACGCTCAACAGTATGAAGGAGTAGGCCAAAGAGGACCCCCACGGCAGCAGGTTCATGAGGTAAGTTCCGCACCTGATATTCATTCACAGTTAGCTAATCTTACTTCCATTGTGTCACAGATGGCCGAGGGAATGAAGATGCAAGGACCTGTGGTATGTAGCGTATGTTCTATTCAAGGACATGCCTCCGAAAAGTGTCCTCAACTCATCGAGAATGGCGGATGGGAGAGTGCGAATGCCATTGGGTTTCAAAGCCAAAATCAGTCAAGACATGATCCATACTCCAACACGTATAATCCGGGGTGGCGAAACCACCCAAATTTCAAGTGGAGGGAGCCCCAGCAACCACCACAACAAGGAGGCTTTAGACAACAACCCCCGGGGTTCTTTCCCAAAACCTACGGCCCACCCCAAAATCAAGCCCAATCCGGCCCAAGTACCTCAGGTACGTCTCTTGACAATGATGCACTTCTTAAGATACTAACTAAGTTGTCTAATGGGCAGAAAGATCAAGCGAAGGCTATGCAAAACCAAGATAAGAGGGTGGATCAACTTGAGAAACAAATTGGGCAGATTGCCGAGTTTGTAGGTAAGTTTCGAGATCCCGGACAACTCCCTAGTTCCACCATTCCAAACCCAAAGGGAGGGTTCGAAACGGCCAACGCAATTACCTTGAGAAGTGGCAAGGAAGTTGGCATTACATCCAAACCATCACCATCAAGCCCCGAATAGGATGAAAGACGGAGAATTGAAGAGGATGAAGCAAGCCAACCCACGGAAAATGTGGAAACACCTTTGCCACAAGCTTCAAATGACTCCAAATTGTCTAATTCGGCCAAAAAGGGTAAGAATGTGTCAAATTCGGTTCCTACTAATGTTTTTCCTTTCAATGTACCTTTTCCTAGTAGGTTCATACAAACAAAGAAGGAGGAGCAGGAAAAAGACATTTTGGAGACGTTTCGGAAAGTCCAAGTAAACATTCCTTTACTTGATGCCATTAAGCAAGTGCCCAGGTATGCAAAGTTTTTAAAAGAGTTATGCACAACTAGGAAAAGAATTTCAAACAAAGAAGTTGTGAAAGTGAGTGAAAATGTATCAGCGGTTTTGCAACGAAAGTTGCCTCCAAAATGTAAGGATCCAGGGAGCTTTACTATCCCATGCACAATTGGAAACATGAGATTTAAACAATGCATGTTAGATTTAGGTGCTTCTATTAATGTCATGCCATATTCCATTTATGCATCTATGAACCTTGGTGAGTTAAAACAAGATGGTGTTATAATTCAGTTGGCCGATCGTTCTAATGTTTATCCCAAGGGAGTCCTTGAGGATGTTTTAGTGCAGGTTAATCATCTCATCTTTCCTGCAGATTTCTATGTCTTAGAAATGGAGGATTCGAGCGATGCTCCATCATTGCCACTCTTGCTAGGCCGTCCATTCATGAAAACGGCCCAAACAAAGATCGATGTGGCCAAGGGAGCACTAACAATGGAGTTTGGTGGTGACATAATTAAATTCAATGTTTATGACTCTATTAAGAATCCTAACGATAGTCATTCTTGTTTTGTCGTAGATGTGCATAAGGACAAAGGGCCGAAATGATCCACACTTACCACGAAGGATGTATCAGGAACCACCGCTGGAGAAGAACTTGGAGTGATTGGTCTACAACCACCCAATATGGCCGAAAGTAGCCATAGTAACATTGTTGAAAGGGCTGCCATTTTTGAGCCCTCGCCACACTATGATTGTAAGTCTTCATTTCCAACCTCAATTCCTATTTCAACTAATAGGTTGTTACCTTCGTTGGTGCAGGTGACCAACCGATATAAAGGTGGTGGGAGCATTTATATGGATTGTCGGAACCGAACCACCACCATCAGGGAGGATCATTATCCCCGCCCATTCATTGAGCTGTATTATGGAAGTGTTGAAGGGCGTGTTGTGGAGGAGATCCCATTCCATGCCGTGAGCCCTAGTGGAGATTAAAAGAAAGTTTCGTCCGGCTGGAAGACGTTAAAGCAAGCGCTACTTGGGAGGCAACCCATGCAATCAACAAAGGAAGAACTTGGGATTCGCTCCACACTCAGATTTGCGTCCCTAAACCCTTTCCTTTGTTGCTTACTTTATGTTATGTGTAATGTGTTTAATTGTGTCTAAAACATTGAGGACAATGTTTAGTTTAAGTGTGGGGGGGTAACATTCTGTTTTGAGATATTTGTGCATGAAATTCGTAGAGTTTTACCACCTAACATGTCTAAGCTTGTTTCCCACTGTTTTTAAGTGTTTTTAGGCTATTTTAGAGTGTTTTAGAGTGTGTTGACTTAAAAATCCGAAAATACCATAAAAATTTGAAAAAATTCTTTTGCAAAACCCAAAAAGAGTTGTTTTTTGTGTCGTAGGTCACCTTCCAACGCAATGATGAGGATTTGGTTTTTAATTGCATGATGGTTAAAGAAAGTTACAAACATGGATGGACGTTTGATATACTCTTTGGTTTATGCTTGGTTGTAGTTATAGTTTACGAATTCACATGTAATCACAAAGAAAAAAATTAGTTTTTGTAACATCCTTGAAGGAAGGAACTTAAACTAACGCTACATCCCTGTGAGACTTGAGCCTAAACGTTATTTGGAGAGTTAAAATCTGTGCATTATTGTTTTCTAAAGTCGTTGCATGATCTCATTATTCTTTGTTTGGTTACTACTTAGAAGGTGTTTCATCACTTAGTTCCAAATGCTAGAACTCATGCCCATTTCATTCAAAGCATGTTATTGAATTGCATACCACATATTCAAGATGAAGTTGTGTAGTGACCACCATCAAAGCCAAATAGCCGTGTGCCCTTCACTCAGTTTGTGTTTAAGTTTAACCTCATTGAGCCGTGTTAGCCCATATTCTTTGTTAACCCGCATTATCCTCACCTAGCTTAGATTAGGACCATCCTTACCTTTGTTCTTGAAGCATAGTAAGCATGAATGAATTCCTTTTGATTATGGTGTTGCAGAAAATAAGTGTGGGGGAAAGAGTATTTATGTGAGTTATGTGCCATAGGCACGGCTAGAAAGAAAAAAAAAAAAGAAAAAAAAAAAAAGAAAGAAAAAGAAGTGAAAAAGAGTTGAAAAGTATTGTTTGTTGAAGTAAGGGCCCAAAACAATGAATTAGGCCCTAAGAGTTGTTTGAATCTTCCCTATTTGTCTAAAAGTTGATTTCTGCATTCTAAGGGAATTCTAGGACTTAATTTCAATACTTTGCTTGCTATTGCGTAAAGAACTTTTGTTTATCCCTATCTTTCCTTGTTAGCCAACACCCCAAGCCCCGTTACAACCCTTGACTTCTATCTTGAGTGTTGTGCATTTCAATTGTGGAGTTTGAATTTGGTATGAGCATATGGTGTCACTGGTTCTCGCATCTAAGTAGTAGCATTCCATTCATGAGATCATATCTAAACACGTTTAATTACTCCAGAAATTGCGTTCTTTGTTATAACATATGTGAGTACTAGTTTTTCATGTTTACATCAATCTTCTCACATATAACTAGTGTAGGGTGTGTAGTCAGAAAATCTGAGTGAAAATTGAGTGCATAACTAGTGAGGAATTGAGGGAGTTCTCTAAGGCATGTTACTACATTCAAAATGTGTTTTAATTGATTAAATGCGAACTAGTGAATGGTGACTATGATTAAGTATATGCTTGAGGGGAGGGAAGACTAAAAGCTATGTGAGTAATGATCTTTGACATGTCATGTTTTATTGGAAATCCCTGAGGCAAACGTTGGAAGGTTTAGGTTATGTTTTGTTTGTTTTGTTTCGTTTTGTTTAGTTAGTTTTGTTTTGCTCGAGGACTAGCAAAAGTTAAGTGTGGGGGAATTTGATAGGAGCATATTCATGCGACTTAATTAGCTTGTTCTCGTGCATTTATGTTGTGTTTACTTAGCTATTTTAGTGTTTAAGGCCACTTTTGTGTATTTTCAGATTATAAGGCCAAAGTGTGCAAGAAGATGCAAATTGGAGTATTTTGGAGCGAAAGAGGAATGAATGAGTTGAAGACTTGAAGAAACGACGAATTCCTACTCCAACGATGAATTCTTACCAAAACGAGGAATCCTACTCAAACAAGGTTTCCTACTTGAAGTAGGAAAGTTAACCCTAAGTTTCCCATTTTGGTAACCTTTCCTAAACTTAAACGTCCGTATTTTCTAGCCACTTTGACGGCCTTGTATGCATTTTAGGACACAAAACCATGGCCCTAGCCCACTTTAAAGCCCAAGCCGTGCCCTTGCACTTTCTTTTCCTTCCCTTGCCGTGCAAGGGGGGGTATTTAAGTCCATTGTCATTCACTTAAACCCTATTTCCCTCTTCTAACCTAACCCTAGCCGCACCTTGCCCTTTTATTTCTGAATTAAACCTATTTCTCTCCCAAGTTCAATCCTAGCCGCACCTTTATATTTCTTATTTAATTTCCTAATTTTTGTAAGCCTTTGATTTAATAAGCTAGGGTTTTATTTTTCTAAACCATATATAATTCCTAAGCTAGTCGTCACACCGTAATAACCCTATTTACCATGCAGCCACCATCCCATTTTATTTTTATCTAAGCCGTGCCCCCCATTTGATGATTAACCTAAGAAACCAAAAAGAAAATCTAAAGCCGCAGCCACCATATAGGATTAGTCTTCTTTGCCATGCATTTTGGCACACCATTCACCCTAATATTCTATACCATATTCCTTATTCTAATCAGCCATTATCCCATTCATTCAACCTAGCCGCAAATCCCATTGACCTTTTCTCCATCACAGCCGCAAACTCCAGCCACTCTCTCCCATTTATCCTGCCGCAGCCACCTGCACCCAATTTTCTTCTCTGCCGCCAATCACCATCCATTCCAGCATCACCTTCTCAGACGCACTTTGTTCTCCCTGCCACTCCCCAAGCCGTCACACACATCCACCTTATTTTTCCCTTAACAGCCGCCATTTTTCCTCCCAAAACCGTGCAGCCACCATTCCACACCTTCCTACACCATCTCTGCCGCAGCAAGGAGAAGAGGAAATATTAGCTTAGTCGCGCAGAAATTCAAGTGGATTCGTTGGGCGTTCTAGGTGTAATCAATCCTTTGTGCTTTATGTTTAAATTCATTTGTAATTCTCTTTTTGTGAACATGAGAGGCTAAATCCCCCTAGTTAGCTAGGGGGTGATTCGAAACCATGTTTATGCTTGCAATATGAATTGATTACTTTTGGTTGGAATTTCATGAATGGTGAATTCAATTGTTTAACTGCTTGATCGATAACTTATTTATGTAGGTTGATTGAGAGTGCACGCTTAATTTTCATGCATGAATATGACGCTAGAATATTAGTGAATTTCACCTAATAGTTATGAACTTATATTCACAAGTAGTGGAGGTTGCTTATAAACAATCGCGTTAAATGAATTCTTGGCACTAGTTTCATGCTCATCATAGTAACGAATGCCTCGTCAACACTTATAGTTTTCATGATGCTTAATGATCTTTGATTGTATCTTTATTGTGCTTTTCACGTAAAGGACTTTTGGAGAATGTTTTGAATTGCGTTGCGCTAACCCATCCAATTCATTAACTTAAGGAAAACTTGACGGTTAATTTAAGCGGACCTAATTAACCCGGGGTGTTGAGTTTCATAATTCATCGAAAGACCAACTGAAAATCAAATTGTATGCAAGTGTAACATGTGTGGAGAAGAACCTTCTAGCTAGCATTCATCCATATTTTCATCACATTCATATTTACATTCTGCCTTTAAATTACAATCTGTGTACTTAGTTTAATTTCGTCAAAACCTCAATCCCCCTTACCTTAGTGTCTAATTTAGTTAGAAAGTGTCTTAGTTTGTGTTTATAAGTGTTTTGTATTCTTTGAGTCTTTTGATTTGTTTTAGTGTTTTATTGTTTAGTTTTGTATTCTTTGAGTCTAGTTTAGTGTTTTAACGTTTGTTTTACATTTTTGAGTCAGTTTCCAAGGGATTTAGTAATCCCTCCTAATCCCCGGTCTAGAACGATCCCTACTTGCATCTTTACTACAATTGTCACAAGAGGGTTTTAATTTGTGTGCTTAATTAGTTCGCATCATAAGCACAAAATCCTTACTTCGGGTAAAGAGATGTGTTGTAGCATCATTGTTCGACCTAAGTGTCCCAAATGATAGTGCCAAGGCAAGTAAACTACTCAATCACCATGCTCCAAGCCGACCACATGTGGCGTGTTCCCTGTTGGGAGACAGCCCATTGGCCCCAAAGCAAAGCTTTAGGCTCATTTTTGGAGGTGGCGCAAGGATATTATAATTTATTTTCCATCGGTGGAATAGTACTTTGCCGACTACTGGAGAAGCCGTCTTTATTTTTTTCTCATTTTGTAATACGGCTTTGTAGCCAAATTCTTCCTTTAAAGAAATAAAGAATTCACGTTCTTGAATTTGCTCTTTATTCTTCAAAGTGTTTGTGTTTTTGTTGATGATGTGACTGTACTTGAATTTTCCTTCTTAACTTCCCTTATGGGTACTGCTTCGGCCCACTTGGAGAAGTAATCTATTGTAGCAACAATGTAAGCTTCTCCTGCAAATGACTTTGGTGTGATTGGTCATACGACATCCAATCCCCATGTATCAAACAGTCATGAAGTAACTCTAGGGTGTAATAGCTCAGGTAGTTGATGTATGAAGTTTGCATGGAATTGGCAGGCTTGGCACCTTTTGGCATGTTCTAGGCAGTCCTTCACTATGCTTGACCAGTAGTAACCCATTCTTTTAAGCTCAAAGTGTAGCTTTGGTCTAGACTGATGCACCCTGCATACGCCTAAGTGTGCTTCTTCCATGGCTTGATTGGTTTCTTCCTCACCTAGGCATCTCAGAAGTACTATTTCAAAATAGCATAAGTAGGGTGTTTCTTTGTAGTAGAGGAAGCGAGGTTCTCATCAACGTATTTCAGAGCAGTGGCTAAGATCGTCTGGAAGCTTTTTATGCTCTAAGTAGTCGATCAATGGCTGTCTCTATTTGTCAGTGTCAACTGGAAGTATTGAGATAACATTTGTATCATCCAATAGGATTTCAGTGAAGAGCAGGATCACCCATCTTTGGCAAACTGGCATGTCCACAGCTTCCTCTTTTCCTAGTGCCATACTTGAGGCTAAGTTAGTAAAAGCGTCTGTCATTTGATTTTCTTTTCTCGGCACATGTTCTAGTGTCACAACCTTGAACTTTTGTAGCAGTTGAGTTACTAGCCGGAAGTATAGGATGAGATCATTTTTCCTCACTTCATATTCAATCAAGTGTTGATTGATTATAAGCTTGGAGTTGCCATACACTTTTAGCATTGTGATTTCCATATTGATCGCCATTTGGAGTCCAATTATCAGTGCTTGGTACTCGACGACAATGTTGGAGCACATCTCGCTTAGTCAAAAGGAATAGGGTAGTACTTGTCTTTGTGGCGACATGAATACTACTCCTGCCTCCACTCAATCCGTTCGTGCAGATCCGTCGAAGGATATTGTCCATGTTGGGAAGGTGTTGACATAGAACACCTCCTCATCAGGTATGTCTTCTGAGATTTTCCTTTCGACTAGGATTGGATGATCGGCAAAGAAGTCTGCTAATGCTTGTCCCTTGACAACTTTAGCTGTGATGTAGATAATCTTGTATCGACTGAAAAGCAATGCATTTAGCTAGTCACCTTGTCAGAACAAGTTTGGACATAACATACTTAACAAGGTCGACTTTAACAACCAAGTGGATGGAGTAAGCATGCATGCAATGTCTTAGCTTTTGGACAGCGAAGACTAAGGCAAGGCACATCTCCTCGATTGATTAGTAGTTGAGCTCAACACTAGTGAGAGTTCTACTTAGGTAGTAGAGTGCTATTTCCTTTTGGTCTTCATTTTCTTGTGCCAAGAGTGCTCTAACAGAGCCTTCTTGTGTAAAAATGTATAGGATGAGTGACTTTCTAGGCATGGGAGCTCCTAAGACATGTAGGCTTGCCAAGTACCTTTTTATGCTTTTGAAGGCATTGCGACATGCGTTATCCTATATGAATGGGGCGTCTTTCTTTATGAGTCGACTAAAAGGTTAATAGCGTCCAGCAAGGTTAAAGATGAAGCGCCTAATGAAGGCTAGCCGTCCTTGTAGACTTTTCAGCTCGTGTAGATTCCTTGGCTCGGGCATGCTTTGAATGGCCTTCATCTTTGATTGGTCCACTTCAATGCCATGGTGCTTGACAATGAAGCCTAGGAATTTCCCATAGGTGACGCCAAATGTACACTTCAATGGGTTCATCTTGAGGTTGTAGTGTCGTAGTTTGTCGAACACCATTCGTAAATCCTTCAAGTGATCGGATCTTTTCTTGGTCTTGACAACTACATCGTCTACGTAACATTTTACATTTTTGTGTAGCATGTCGTTGAAGATCGTCTACATTGGACATTGATATGTAGCCCCATCGTTCTTCAAGCCAAAGGACATTACCTTGTAGCAGTAGATACCTTTCGGAGTGCGGAAGACTGTTAATTCCTCATCTTCGGGAACCTTGCAGATTTAATTGTACCCAGAGGAGTCGTCCATGAATGACAGTGCCTCGTGGCCAGTGGTTGCGTCCACCATGATTTTGATGATTGGCAAGGGAAAGTCGTCTTTCGGGCAAACATTGTTGAGGTCGCGAAAATCTACGCAAACACGTATTTGTCTAGATTTCTTAAGGACAATGATGATGTTGGAGATCCATTTAGGGTGCCTGCTTTGATTAGCTTGCCTATCTCGACCTCAATTTATGGGATGAGCTCAGATCGATAACATCTTTGAGTTTGATTTATTGGTCGTGTTCTAGGCTTGACTGCAAGACGATGCACAACAATAGTAGGGTCAAGGCCAGGTATTTCTTTGTAGGTCCAATCAAAGACATCTTTGTACTCCAATAACAGTTGGTAGTACTCCTCGATCTCGTCTGCATTCGGTAATGCACTTACGAAAATAGGTTTTGGTTTCTTGTTTGTGCCTAAGTTGAGCTCCGTGAGATCATCAACCATGGCTTACCCCCCCCATCCTTGAGTTATGGTAGCGCAGTAGTGACGTCCTTCTCGGGGATTTCGTCTTCTTTGTCTTCTTGGATCGTGATATGGAAGGCGTCTTGGACCCCCTCTTCAGTACCATCCCTTTGGGCTTGTTGGCATGAAGATTGGCTAGTGTCGATGATGGTACACCTCTTCACCTTCAGTTGTCTTTTTGTGTCAACTTCCAAGCTTACTTGGCGCTTCTTTCTTAAAGGAATCGAGCTTCGAACGTCATCTTTTTCTGCTAAACCGTCGAGCTTTTCTTCCTTTGGTGTTGTCTTCCTCTTTCTAGAAAGCTTCTTGGTTTCTTTAAGTCTTTCCAAAGCCGACCATCATGGAGGAGAGCTAGCCATGTTGCTTTGTTTTTTAGGTTTTTACAATCTTTCAGAAATAGAGATTTGGGGTGTTGGCGTGTTAAGCCTTTTGAAGACAGAGGTTCGGTCTTGACCATATGGGTTTTAAACGATTCAGCCTATTGAAGACTGACAGTCAAAGGGCAGGTTTAGGCTCATCTTGATCTTGTTTAATGCTTACGCTGATGTGTTGAGCGCTAGCATTTTTTGCTTTTCTTGAAATCTTCATCGGTGTATTTGGTGTGAAGCCAAGTCCAGCTTTGTTGTTGTCGACTCTGTAACCATATTCCTTCAACTTCTTTTGAGTCTCGGTGAGGTCACGTTCTTTGTCGATAATGGTGTTTGCATTCTTCTTTCCAAGATTTGAAGAAGAGGCGAATCGTACCCAGCCTTTGGCATGAGTTTGTAGCCGTTTAGGTTGAAACCTTCTTCGATCCTCTTGGTTAGAAGATATTTTGGTTCTACCCCCTTTGGCAGGGGTTTCATGAAGCCTTGTGATGGTTTTGAAACCTTAGCGTCACTTAGCTGTGTCAGAGGTAAAACTGCATTTATCTTGAGCAACTTTACATTATCTTTGTGCAGTTGTGTGTCGGCTATGCTTGTCCCAGTTTCAAACGGGGATTGCCTATTTTTTCTTCTTGACATTGGGATGTATCGAAAGATGGGTGTGTTTGATCCTTTTGAGGGCGTCACATTCCCTTTGGTTATTGTGGGTTTGGCAGGCTCATCATTGTCTTTGCTTGAAGATGGCACGACTTCCATTTCTTGCTTCTTGGGCATGGATTCCCACTTCTGTTTCTCAGGTATGGTTTTGCCTATGGATTTGATCTCTTTTGGAAGAGCTACATGCACCATATCTTCATCCATCTAAAACTTGGCATTCACGAAGTGTGATTCGGCTTCGGTGAATGGCTTAGTGTTGCCTTGTATTACCTTCACTTCTTCTCGGTAGAATTTTAAGCATTAGTGGAGGGTGAATGGCACCACACCATTTTCATGGATCCAAGGCCTTCCTAAGAGCAAGCTGTAGGAAGTTCTTGCGTCAATCACATGGAATAACATGCTTGACTTGAGTTTTCCAATGGTCGTCTCGACTTGGATCATACCCATTGCTCTTTGTCCTCTTTGGTTAAAACATTGGATTAAAAGATGGCTTCGGGATAGTTCATCCACCTTGATGCCGATTATGATCATTGCTGATTTTGGCATGATGTTTATGGTTGACCCACCATCCACAAGCATATGGTTGATTTTGTTCTTTCTCAGGTACCCAAAGACGAAAAAAAGACGGTTGTGAGGCTTTGATCCTAGCAACAAGTCTTCGTCAGTGAAGTTGATTGCGTCATGGGTGGCACAACACGTGGCATATTCATGTAGCCGAAGCTTCAAGCCTCCGCCCTTGTTTTCTTGCACCTCGTGGTCGTCGGGACTCGCCAAGACCGCTGATAGTGTTTTTGGCATCTCCTTGGGCAATAGTAGTGCTTCCTCGATGCTAAAGTACATTGGCAGGCCTTCTTTGGACGTGATGGTCTTTTCTTCCTCGATGGCGATAGCTTTGCCTTTTCAGGGCTCTTTTATCTCTACTTCAACCATGTGACAGGTAATGATAGTGCATTACTGGAAGAAGTCATTCGAGAAATACTCGTGCAAGGAGACGGGAATACGTGGCTCTTGCTCCATAGGTTCCCTAATGTACGTTGGCTTAGCAACTCTTACGTTTCTTTTGGGCTTCCTACTATTACGGCGGCAATGCTTTCCCCCTTATTCCACATTTGGCTTTGTGGCTTGTGGTCTTAGCTTCCATGTCTTTTGGTAGGTCACCAGTGTCCACTTTTCTTCATCGTTGAAAAGTGCATTTTGGTCGCTTGCCCCTAGTAATGGTTGTGCAGAAAGTGCCGTTTAGCTTGAGCATGGACATGAGTGATCAGGTGTTACTTGGAGAGGTACGGGATCATAGGATCCAAATACAATCATAGTAGTATGTGTTGCAGCCGTGTCTTTAGGTCAAGCTCAATCTGCCCTTATTGTGCCAGCTTCATAATGAGCTCCTTGAGAACGAAGCACTTGTCAATAAGATGACTCAAAATACGATGGTATTTGTAGTACCTAGGATCGTTAATGCGATTCATCTTTTTGGGGTGCTTACATTCAGTATCTCGATTACCTTTTTTTTTTATGCAAGTCGTCTAACATTGCAGCCACGTCAGAGTCAGGAAAAGGGTACGTCTTCTGCTCTAGTTCCCTCAAGGTATTTTTGTACCTGTCTAGGGTGCGAGAAGGCTCACCTCTCTTCATCTCCTTCATCTTGAAGGAGATCTTGATGGGTGCGGAGGAGGTCCTGATGGGGGTAATGTTGATGGTAAAAGCCTCATTGGCGAACTTCTTCCCAGTCTTGTCTACCTTTGGAGCGAACACCTTATCTTTTTTAAGTCAGTGATCGACTTTTTCTTCCCATGATTGGCGATACTCAACTTCAAGTCGTGGGAACGAGTTGCCCACTCCTTAAACGTTCTCGACTTTATGCCTTAGAGGATGTAATGTAACCCCCAGTGCACGCCTTGAATGCACATCTCAATGGCGAAGGTTTCAAAAAGCTAAACTTTGCAATTCAGACTTAATGAATGCCATCTATTGATGTAGTTAACGACAGGTGTATCCTTCAACTACTTTGTACTCATTAGCTCCAGCATGTTTACAGTGTTGCGAGTGTTGTAGAAGCAGTTAAGGAATTCCCTTTCAGCTGATCTTAACTGTTGATGGACTCAGGCTCGAGGTTAGTGTACTAGTTAAAGGCATTACCTTTTAGCAAGTGCACGAATTGCTTGACGAGGTTGTCCCTCTCCGTCCCAGCTTGCAAGTTTCGATGAAATGGGTAATATGTTGGTTGAGATTGCCTTTTCCATCGAATTGCATGAATTTTGGCAACTGATAACCCATTAGCATCATCGAGGCGCCAATCTTTTTAGAGTAAGGCTTTGAATACAACACGGAGTCATGCAAGCTTCCTTTATACTGCACCTTAATTATGCTCATGATCATCTCTTGCAGCTGCTGGATAGAGAGAAATCCTATGAGCGTAATAGCTCGGTCTACCTCTAGTTTTTCTTTGGCTTTCTCCACTAGATGCTCTTCTTCTTCGTCGGTTTCTTTCTTTGGTGGATCAACCTTTGGGTCAGCTTTTTCGTCGTGTTGTGCTTCCAGACAGTTGACGAGTATAGCAATCTGCTTTTTCCTCCATGGTCCTTGTCAGCCTTGTGATTGCTTTGCTCATTTGTGACAGCTGCTTTTCGATTAAAGTCGCACCAGTAGTCATGACTTGCATGGCTACAGGCTACGAGATATTGCTTGAGTCGGCATCGAAGTCAACGACTCGGAGTACCTCATCAGGCTTTCTTCCCTTGGCACCCTTAGCGAGGCCAGGGTGATCACGGGCTTGTGCCTCGGGTGCTTTTGCTCATTTGGTATAATTGATGTAAGGGTGGAAGGCATGGCAGAGAGAGCTTTTGCCTTGCTTCGGGTTGTGACACCCAAAGCGTCACCACTTGCAGCAAGGATGTTTTTGTTCTTTGCATTGGTTGCGGGAACAACTCGATCCTTTCTTGATGATATGTGTGTTTCTTATGGATTTGAAGATAGAGATGAAAGGCAGAGATATCCTACCGGGCATGCCAAATTTGTAAACACGAAAATTTTGTAACAAATGAAACGAGAACACATATACAAAGTAGATTTGTATTGATTGAATTTGTAGGTTACAACCTCTGTTTACAATTTTCCTCTAATTCAATCTTCAAATTTAGTGTAGATGCAGGTGTTGTAGGACTTCGTTAATTCAAAGGTCTTGACGACTTGATCTTGAATTGAACGTCATTACAGGTTTTGAACTTGCAACAAAGTCTTGAAGGAATCGGCACAAATGCTTGTTGATTCTTCAAGGGAGTGCTTCAGCTTTGGTCAAAAGAAAGCTTCAGCTTTAGTTGTACATTCTTCGAAGAGAGCTTTGACAACGTATTAGTCTTCAAATATTTGTGCAGAGGTTCTTCTTAATGTGTAATTTCTGACCTTGAATGCGTGTAAGATCCTTGTATTTATAGACTTCCAAAGCCATGCCCTTGGATGGATTTGGCCTTGATTTATGTCTTGATTCATCCATAGGAGAATTTAGGCATATTTTGTGTCTTAATTTCAACCACCTTTCTCATATTGGCCAAAATTTATAGGCCTTGTTGCCTATTTGTAAGCAATCATCAATTCTTGCTTATTTTGTGAAGATGCTTTGGCATTCTTTCTAGTTTTGAGAATGTTTTACACTTCCTTTGCTTGATTTGTGCCACATGTCTTCGATAACTTATCCATTTGTGATGAGTCATATACCACATGGAGTTTTGTGATGCACCTTTTGTATGCAACGAAATTTACATGTCTACAATGGTTCGACAATCCACTGAATTGAGGGAACAAGATTGTGATTAGTGCTATGAAAAATAAAATATCCATAAGCATCAAAGTTAGAACATTCTGGTTTTTAGATATGGTTTACATGAAAAATTCGGGTTTTCATGGGTGTATTGTCTTATGAAAACTTCAGGATTCCAAGGCACTAAATTTGAAACTACAAGTTCAAGTTTAGTTATGAATTTCTGGTTCACAAAAAGGAGGTACCTGTAAGAACACATAGTACAATATATAACTAAGTTTAGTGAATTTGGGTTGCTTCAGGAACTCAAGTGTGAGTACTTAGGGACTTCGAAAGGGAGTCAACGGTTCAAAGAAAAGAAATAAAATATTGAATCATTAATATCCAAAAGTGGGTTTCAGGCCAATAATTTTGGATGTCTTATTAGATTATTGGACTGTTGGTCACTTTCATTAATTCAATCGATCGAGACCATTCGGGATCGATCGTAGAAGCAAAATAATACACAGTTCTAGATGATATTTTGGGCTAGATGGTTATAGGCCACTCAAAAGAAAAAGCCCAAAAAATTAGTTAAGGCAATGAAATCGAGCACCAAAAATATATGGGTACAAGCTGGAATAAAAAATCAAACCAAAAATGGCTTTGGGCCGAGACCAAAAGGCAACCTATCATTGGATTGCTAGCTGCTATCAAATTTGCAAAGCCTAGCAACTACAGGCTGTGGGTTGGGCTTGTGAGTAGCTGCTGTAGGTAGCCTAACAACATGCAAAAACAAGCTTGTAGGCTTGTTGGAGTCACATGCCGAGAAAAAGAAAAAAAAAAGTATGACCCATAAGATAGGGCGGCCCAAGGAGCACAGGTTCACAGCTGCAAGCTGATAGGTAGGCCCATTATTTTAGGCAAGGTCTCAGTGTGCCACATTAAGTAAAGCAGCAGGCTCACTGCTGCAACGCATGCCAAGGGAGAATAATGGGACAAGCCTAGTCAGCTACTGGAGCCTTAAGCGTGGGCTGGAGGCGTTGCAAGCCCAACAATAATAACCAGGCGTTCGGCCTAGTTTGTCACATACGCAGTATGCCCAGAGGGCTACTGTTTTCACTAGACATCGAAATGACGTCATCCCAGTCGTGGCTTAATGTGGCTTCGAGCCGAGGCTTTGACGCGAATTCCCAAATTTTTTCCTTTTTTTTTTTTTTTTTTTTTTTAATTCTAGGTTTGTACAAAAAAACAAAATTGCTTCTATTTTCTTTCAATTATTTGACTCACAAATTCCACATAGTAAATAATTACATAATGCATGAACGTATGTATATATTGACAAATATATGAACATAATATATATATATATATATATATATATATATATATCGTAAGGAAAATATAAATGTAGGAGGTTCATTTATCATGGGGAATGTATTCATGCTTCATGGTCATTTCAAGTATCTTAATTTATTTTAAAAGAACCTGATTGGCAGAAAACAACTGAACCTTTGAATCTGTAGACGGTCATTCTTGGAAAGCCGGAAATGCATCTCCAATGCGTTGTATCACATTCAACAAAGAAAAATTAAATTGAATCAATAGTATGTTTGAATCAATAGCATGTAGATCAATTCAATAAAATAATAAATTAATCATAAAAAGAATGATTAAAACATAATACTCCCCTGATTGAAGAACAAACCCTCTTTAGTGTAGCATCAAGAGTATGTTGATAATGTGTTGTAAGCCTAATTTACTGAATCATGTAAAAGACAGAGAGGGGTGCGGTAATAGTAGAGAGAACGAGAGATGTGTAATTGTAAGGTGTGTGTTATCTCACCCCATTGTGTCTTTATTTATAGTAGTAGGGAAGGTAAATTCCTTACCCCAATAGGATTACAATTCTAATAAAATAATATCTAATCTAAGAGATATGGTAGAATCCCATAAGGATATCCCAGATATGATAAGATTTACACGATCACATTCCTAATCTAATAAGACTACAACAACTATATATATATATATTTTTTTTTTTAATACATCGATATTTTTACACTAAAGGGAGGGGGAGTTCCGCTAAGCCACACAATGGGCAACCGAATTTGGTAACGAATTCACCATCCACAAGATTTGAATCTAAAACCTCTCACTTCCAAGTGAAGAGGTATACCATCAGACTGTAATACTAAGTGGCACATTCGCAATTATATTAACAACAAAGAAAACAAATACATAATAAACATATTTGAATTAATAAAAAATTTGTGATTTAGTTAGCTAAATGCATTCACACTTTTGATTTTTTATGTTATTTATATCAGAACTGATTGTAACCAAGGTCACTTTTTTCAATGGTAATGTTTTCTTGTTTGAAAAAAAAAATGCAAAAAAGGACAATTAAGAAAAATAAAAACTAACGAAAAGTCCTCAAAAACTTTAGTTTTAATGAAAAAAAATGACAAATAAATGTGTAGGTGAATAATACCAAGAAAGGTAAAATTGTGGTTTTTCATTAAAAGTGAACAGTACCGTAAGTTTTTCGTTAAAACTTTCTTAAGAAAATCATTGTGTTTACTTAAACAGTGGGGTTTTTGTGCTCTTCTCCTGCCCGTGTTTTGAACCCTTTATGAGTTAACCCCTTATAATAGAGGCTTAGTGAGGCCACTACACTTTACCCATTTTCTTGTAGTCAATCGTCTTTATCAATGAATTACTTTTCAGTATAAACTAAAAAGGTAATGTTCTAGACGCAGATCCTCTCTCTTTCTCAAGTCTCAAGTGTCAACATTTTCATTGCCGGTTGGAGACCGCATCTGCAATGCAACAAATATTTATATTTCTCCTTTTCTCAACCTCGCCAACCAATACTTCTAGGTGCGCGTGATTGTCGACCTTTAGAATGTTCAGACCCGGCTCTCCGAACATGCCGCCATAATAAAGTTCTTTTTTTTTTTTTTTTTTTTTTTTTTTGAAACGCTAATAAAGTTCTTTATACACAGTTTTGGTCAGAAAAAAAAAATTAAAAAATCATGGTTATACCTCACTTGAATAATAATACCACACAACAATCTGGTTCTCGTTTTGTAAATCATTTTTTTTTTCCACCGATGTATCATGAAGCATGTGAATCTATTGAATTTGAACTATGGCTAGGAGTTTTGTAGGAATTGGGAAGTCTAGTTGAGGAGAAACGATGGGTGGTGTGTGCGGGTCGGGTTCAATTATGAAATCAAATGTGGTTTTTCGTTAGCTTTTATTTTAATAGATTTAAAGGGAGAAACCTCTTACACAGCCAGTTTCAATACAGTCCAAATGAAAGGCTATATTTGCTTTCACAGGAATGCAGGTATCCCAAATACAAAAATTATCTATCGTTAGCCCAAGCGAAGCCACCATTACGAAGTTTGCTTCCCTCAAAACATGACTCCTCTTGGTTTCTTGGAAAGAAGTAGCACACCAATTGATATCTTCAACAGTAGATCTCAAATTCCACGGCACTTCACAAGTACCACGAACCATACCAATTATTAACTTTGAATCATTCTTTAGCTTTGATTAATGTTTGTCGTTTTTGGTTATTTTGTTCAAAATCTTATAATAGAGAATGCAAGTGTCATTAAAAGTTGGGTGAATTTACTAGAAATTGGGTGAATAAAAACAATAAGCATAAACGATATAGTTATTGAAGACAATAATCTTAGTGTTCAAAAAAAAAAAAAAAAAAAAAAAAAAAAAATCTTATTGTTTATCTTTTCACTATGTCGACTTATGTCAGCAGTATTAGCTTTAAAATAGAATAAACCGGTTAAAATTGCAAAAGTTAAAGATCTATTAAGATTTGGATGTTCACTCCTAAAACAATGCTACTTCAGTCATTTCATATTTGAATTTTTTTTTTTTTTTTTTTTTTTTTTTTTTTTTTCAGTGAGGCCACCACACTTTACTGATTTTCTTGTAATCAATCATCTTCTATCAATGAATTACTATTCAGTATAAATAAAAATGGAAATGTTCTGGACACATATTGTCTCTCACTCTCAAGTTTCAAGTGTCTACATTTTCATCGCCGGTTGGAGACCGCATCTGCAATGCTTTTGGTTGTAAACAAACAATATCGCAAACTAATACTTGTAAAGTTGTACTTGTACATGACAGTCAACTTCCGATGCAGATTATTGTCGCTGGCTTCAGCTAAAACTATTTTACAACAATATTAGTGTTGAGAATGTTAGCTACTTTCTCTATTTATCTTTCTCTACTTAATTTTTCTGTTCATCTTTAATATGTGGAGTCCACTACCACTTAAAACTATGAAATTAATTCTTTAAAAACAAACTTTTTCTTTCCTCTTTTACCCTTAATAAATCTAATAAAATAAAATAAAATAATAGACTCAAACTCGTTCTCTCTCTTATCCCTTCCACTTTATCTGGGCTACCTTTGTTTTTCCAATCGGAGAATTTTGATGCACCCCAACCCTAATAACAAGTTACGAGGCTATGATGTGCTGGCCAACACTAAATTGACCATATGACCCCATCTAGAGATGACGTCACAAACCAACTTAATGACAAAGCCATAAGATTTTTGTGATGTGTAAGAATTTGAACTAAAGATGTTCATTAATAATAAATTCCAAAGCTGCTACAAGAAATCACTTATCATCGTCCCCACTTGGGGACACAAGTTCTCTTGGGTTTTATCCAATTAGTATCACATCATAAAGAGTAGTTAGAAGTTTCACACAACAGTAAACACAACAAAGTGTAGTGTTATGCATAATCAAAAGTACGATCATGCAATTATTACAACATAGATAAAACTGCAGTACATGAACCATCACCCAAAGTCCAGAGGATGAAAGCTTAACTGCCAAGCCCACTCGTCACCACCTAGGTTCTCCTTACTCTCGTTACGTCCTGAAGGGGTCGATTAAACAAAATGTGAATGGATCAATTTTATCACTGTTGTAAAATCATCATTCAACATAATAATCCCTATTTAGAAAACATATATAGCGAAAACTATATAATAATATTTACAATCATAATAGTTAATTACTACAATCGAAAACATTCAACCCAAGTTCAAAACTCATACCTTAACTCAATCAATCATGCTAGCATCCACTAGCATAAGAATAGGAAAAACAGGAAAAAGGAAATAGGAAAAATAGGATGTATGCATGTCAATCTCAGTGATTTTGAACCAAAATCCACATGCAACAAGGTATTCAATTACCTGAGTTCAATTCGAAAAGGGTCTGTGCACCAATAGTCACGAACACGCCAAAATTCGTCCATTCACACTTGCCGGGAGCTGGAAAAGAGAGATTGAGGTGCATGCAGAAGTTATGACTCGAATAAGCAGTTCAAAACCTCATCCCCAATTATCACTGTTGGAACCTCCAATTGTCCCACATCGGCCAGGAGGGAAGAAGAGAACCCATTTATATAGAATTACCCCACTCTAACTAACATCGAGGCCTTTTGTGATAAAGCCCAACACCTGAGGATTGTGCAGGTGATTAAGTGGGGACAGTATCGATGTTGTTAGAGTGGGCTCTCGACCCGTCGACTTGAAAAATTCTACAATCACAGAGACAAAAAGGAAGATATTTGATGTACTATAACACACCACCAACTTTGAACTCGACGACATTTCGCCGGAGTTGGTCATCAGAGTTGGGTTCGAAGCATAGAGAAAAGCATAGGTCAAAACCCTCAAGTTTTCAACATAAAACCAACTTCACAGAGTGTAGAACAATATGTTTAACCCAGAAATTTGAAGAAGAAACACGAGTCTCACTTGAGTTCGAGTTTGAGAGCTTGAAGCTCTCGACTTCAATCGTGCTGAGGTCCACACTGAACCAATCTCACATACAAGACCACCATTGTGATCCTTGCATCCCACAAACTTTGAATATGTAGAAATAAGGTTTGATTTGTGAAGGTAAGTGGGAGAGTGAAAGCTCTCTTCTCTCAGTGCTAGAGGGAGAGTGATTTCGAGAAAGAGAGAGTTTAGAGATGGAGAGGAAAATTTAGAAAATGAGAGAGAGAGAGAGAGAGAGAGAGAGAGAGAGAGAGAAAGAGACCATAGTGGGTCAATCCCACTTAACCCGAGTTATGTGAAATTACAAAGTTATGCCACCACTTTCATATAATTACAAATAGACCATCGGGGCCTTGATTCATAACTCGATTTTGACGTTAGACTAATGTATGAAAAATAAAATTATGAAACTTAAGAAAGTACAAGGATATAATTCTCGAGTTGAAAGGCAAAATAATCATTTCACATGTCTCAAGAATAAAATACGATATTTCAAGGTACTGGTTGTAACAATTTTCAAGTCTTTAACAATCAATAATCACCAGAATTCACATTCATTAATAAATACTGGATTTACAAGCATTCAATAAAGTTGTATGAAAAATCATTGGTAATGGCAGGAATAAAGGATTGATGTGGTTAATCATTGGCCATGCCGACTGTTTAGAAGTAAAGCATTGTGAAGAAAAGTTGGGGAAGAAGGCAATGATGGGGAGACGATGAACGTGATCCTATTTGTTGTAGCTCTGCCACATATTGTGGGAGATTACGAATGTGGAAATTCGAAGGAGAGAGAGATAGGTGGTGGGCCCAAAAATTGTATTTATGTTTTTTTTATGGGAATTGTTATTAGCACTCCAAAAATTTCATTCTACACTCCAAAGTTTTTATATTTGGAAAGAAAAATACACTTGTGAGGAGTGTAGAATGTGATTTTTGAAGTGCCAATAACACTTCCCTTTTTTATTTGTACAACTATTAAGGGTATATGTGAGAAAAACAAAAATTATGATCTTTAAAGAAGGGGTTAATCTCAGTTTACTATCCTGAAGTTTCTTGGTTTTCAACATTTGGTACATGAAGTTTTTTTTGTCCCAGTTTGATACCTAAAGTCATAATTATGGGACACTTTCATACATCCGTTAAGTTTTCTGTCAGAACCTCTGTTAACTAATGACATGGCACTCACGTGGACAATGACTGGGTGTCACATGTCATTATGGGCCCACGTAAATATTAAAAAAAAAAAAATTATCCCCTCTTCTAACACTAACTATCAAGCCCCAAAACAATATTTTTTTTATTTTTTTTTGGGGTTGCTCCTCACCCTCACGACCCCCTTCCTCCATCCATTCTCTCATTTCTCTCTTTTGCACCCACTCTCCCCGCACACCCACCTCTCCTACCTCACCTCACCTCACCTCACATCACCGCCCCCCCTCCATATTAATCTTTCATTCGCTCTTTTGTCTCACCTCTCTTCCCTCTTGACTCAGCCGGAAACAGCACAAGCAGAAGGGTCTCGAAGCTGCAGGATGACTCCCGATGTTGACCCCGCTGACAAACCAGGGGCAGTTCAAGCTGCAGGAGGAGAAAGCCGAGGAGGATAGATCTAAAGTCGACGATCTCTAAGCTTACCGATGAGCGTGGAGAATCTAGAGGATTTAATTGATAAGAATCACACAATTGTTTCGTCCTCCATTGGTCCTTAGTACTGCATTGGGATATTCTCCTTCTTGATTAAAGATCAATTAGAACTTGGGTGTGCGATTTTGGGGATTAGGGTTTTTGCAAAATGTGGAGGTGAAAATGGTGGAGGAGAGAGAAGGGAGAGAAGGTGAAGAGGGTGGAGGTGGGTCGGATATAAAGGATTGGGTCGCAAAGGATAGAAGACAGTGAGGGCCAGGGAAAAAACAGTTATTTTGGGACCGGATAGCTAGGGGTTAGAAGAGGGGATAAAAAATTAATTTTTTAAAATTTTTTAAATTTTTTAATATTTACATGGGCCCATAATGACACGTGGCGCCTAATCATTGTTCACATGGATGCCACGTCATCAGTTAACGGAGGTTTTAACGGAAAACTTAACAATGTATGAAAGTGTCTCATAATTATGACTTTAGGTACCAAATTGGGAAAAAAAATAAAAAACAAAAAAAACAAAAAACAAAAAACTTCATGTACCAAATGTTGAAAAATAAAAAACTTCAGGGTAGTAAATCGATATTTCCGCTTAAAGAATTAATTACATAGTTTAAAGTGATAGTGGAGTCCACACGTTAAAAATATGTGTGAAAAATAAGTAAGAAGAGGTAAACGAAAAAATGTAGCTAGCATTTCTCATCAATGTTGATGACCTTAACTTTCAAAATTCTACATTTTCACACAAGAAGGAACCTAGAAATATCGAGAAATATTTAATAAAAAAACATGTCCATGATCCATTAAAATTAAACAAAAACGTCCCAGGATTAATATTCAATTACTATTCAACAGTTGATCATAGATCTTCCCCAATTATGTCAAATTAAGTATTATATTTTGGCGGCGGCGGCGGCTAACTTTCTTTGATATTTTTATGGAAGATTCCCAAATGTCGCGACATTGATTGAATTGGATGATTGTCAAGATTTGACTCGAAACTTTTATTTGGAAGTTGCAAAATTTAACATGTTGTGTGCACTAGATGATCAGAAACGACAATATCTGAGCTTGTGAGGGTAACAAAGGTTAGGTATCTATATATAACAAAAAGCGGTAAGGTTATATATTGATATGAGATAATATCTTCATTAAATAAATCAATTTATATGATTAAAATAAAAGAAACCTAAACATTCAACATTGACTCGCATGCTTATTTGATTAAAAAAAAAAAAAAATTCTTATTTAGCCAAATTCAAATGATGGCCTTGAAATTGACGAGTTGATATAGATTTCAGTTTTACACGACAAATGAAAGTACAAAAACCAGTGTTTGAGACCACGGACGAAGGTTAGGATGGAACCAGATCCTCTCCAGATCCTTATAAATTGAGTCTCCTGATCAAGGGATCTGAGCCATTGAAAATTGATTTAACAGTTACAATTATTATAACATTTAGATGGGTCTCCTGTTTGTAGTCTTTTGATCAAATTTCAACGGTCTGGATCCCTTAATTAGGAAGCTCAGTTTCAAAGGGTCCGGAGGAGATCCAGTTCCGGCTAGGATGACTTCAAGTTGGATTGGGTGAATATTTTAATTAGTTAAGTTCATTTAGTCTAATATGTTCCACCAAACCCATTTTAAAACTTATAAAAATTCTATAAGTAAACCTGACAACTCCCCAAATATCCTTATTGAAACCCAATGTCATGAACCTAAAAGAATATGAAAGTTCACTTATGAAATAAAATTTGGTTTTCTTTAGCTTTTAATTAATTTTTGTCCTAAATTTGATACCAAATTAAGCTACCCATTGTGTGGTTTAGCCGAACTTCCCCCTCTAATATAAAAAATATCGATGTACTCAAAAAAAAAAAAAAAAAAATTGTCCTTGCCACTTAGTGCTACGGTCTAATGGTATTCATCTTTACTAGAAAGTTAGAGGTTTTAGGTTCAATTCTCGCCAAGAGGAATTTGAACCACATTATTGCTAGTCCATTGTGAGACTTAGCTCTTTCCTCCACCGGTTTAGTAGATAATATCATTTGTTAAAAACAAAATTAATTTTTGTCTTTTTTTGGTTATTTTTGTCTTTTTATGGTGAAACATTCATAATCCTAAAATTGCCGTCTCCCATTAAATTTTCACATAAATAAGGAATTTACAACAACAAAAAACCAACCCACAACTTTATTATTTTTTAAATATATATTATTATTTTGTTTTTCTGTTTTTTGTTTTTTCAAATACAAGTAAAAAGAGCGAATTTTCATACGTATACGCATGTGGCAAAAAACTAATATATATAAAGGGAACACCTTAAAATGATGAAGCATTCAAAATATCAGAAATTGCCTAAAAAATTTTAAAAGTTACAATTGAACCAAAAAGAAATAAAGTAACTCACCACATTTTAATTTTAATTGAATTAAAAAAAAAAAAAACCAAAAACAAAAACTCCCATGTTAGTTAATGGATGGTTTCATGGTTTTGCTTCATTTCTTTTTTTGAATAATTTTTTTTACAAAAATATAAATTAGTTATATAAATAAAAAATTTAAAAGGCATAATTTAATATAAAATGGTCAATTGCCACATGCATAGTTAAGATAATGCAAATGCTATTAAAAGTTGGGTAAACTTAACTAGAAGTTGGGTGCCAATAAAAACAATAAGCATAAACGATATAGCTATTGAAGATTCTCTTACAAACCCACTAATCTCATTTTGTTTTAGCTTAAGCTATACGTTACACTAATTTACATCAAAGAAGGTGGAGTGTTCAACCTCCGGATATAATGAGTTGAATAAGGAGACCCTAATTACAAGACAATTTGCAACCCACTGACCTCATTTAGTCTATTACAGTAAAATCTCTTAAAGGAATAACCTCCTTAAAGTCAAAATTTCGATCCCAACATGGGACCATTTATATATATGTATAGGACTAAATTTCACATTGTAAAAAAATTATAATTTTTCTTGATCACATCTTAAGGAAACACACATTCACATAGTAATAATTGTCAATGAGTACAAAAATAAGCAATATCACAAATAAAAGTTTAAAACGAACTAAAATATTTCTCTAAAGTTGTTTTGGACTATGTTTGATTAAGAAAAAAGGAAAGGTATTCAACACCTTTTATATGCACGAGGCCTTTTGCATCAAGGGAAGTACAAGTAAAGAAAGTACATATATACAAGAAATAAAATACTTAAAGCTAAAAAAATTTATTTAAAAAAATATAACATTTGTTAAGAATAAAAGAAATTTCATTTTTATTTTTTTATCCAACAAGGTCAATTTGTATTTTCGATTAGTCAAGCACGTGATCATAATTTTCTTACATTATCTGGTCTTCTTCATCTAACAGCAACATGGCGTACGGCAACTTGTTTGGACCAATTGAGCATGTATATTTACCAGCTTATTCTGTCGTATTAGTGCATGCCTCGTACAAGAAATTAGTCATATATGCAAACATAAATTGAGAGCATATATGTGAAATAACACAATCTGAAAAAAGAGATTAATCGACCCTTTATTGATAGATGGTGCTATCCAAGCACTTTTTTTTTTCATCTTTCACGTAGCTCTCTTAATTTGCAGTTATCAAATTAAATGAATTAAAAATAATCAAAAAACAAATATTAACATAAAGCGTGTGAAAGTAAAAAAATTGTGTGTGAATAACATTACCCTTATTGACCATGATTCACTATATATGCTAAATAACAACAACCGTTCCTCATATTGTGTGCCATTTTATTTAGGAGAAAGAGTTATTGGTTCCTTTGTTTTTTGGTCCGAAGGAGTTATTGGTTCTAATCCCATGAAAATTTCGACTGCACCACCACAGCCTCCCCTACCTTTCGCCCATGCTTCTACGTAAGCTTCCAACTTATCCTTTCTTCTGCTTGATTTCTGAAGAAATATTGGATCTGAAGCTCCCTTTTTCGTACCCAAGAAAGTTTACTTAATTCGCTTTGACAAGTTATGATCTTCCAGTACAAATAGCAGTTGAAGTGAAGGAAAGGAAAATGAGGAAATTAGAATCCCCCCTCTTATTTACATTTTTTTAGACTAAATAGTCTAAACTTGTTCTTTTACTTGTTGGTGTTGTAAATGTTTATTATTTCTATATGGTTGTCCATGTCCATAACAAATGTGTGCGCAATATTGTCAATGATTGATATAAATTAGAGACACTTAGACTACTCTTCTAAGTTATTCTTACCCTATATAAAGGGATCTAATGTTTTTGTCTTTGTCAAGCTATGGATTTGTTAGATTAGATGTTAGAATAGGGAGCTGACGGGGTTTGAACCCATGCGGTGGTGCAATGACAACATTCCTCTCCACCACTGTGGTAGAGGGCCTACTCCCACTTTTTCTCGTCTTGTCTATTTCATATTTTATTTTTGATACATTATCAGCACAATACTCTTGATTTTAATTTCTGAATCAAGAGATAAGAGAATATCATGGAGATCAACTATGTCACACACAAGAGCAACATATTTTGGAGAATCATAAATCACCCTATCGAACTCCATCAATGATTACAAGTCTTGGAAAAACTTTCCTCTTTTCTCTCCCTTCGAGGGACCTTCCCTTTGCTTGAGGGTGCTTCTCACCATTTTGTGTGGGTGATTCCCAATCGTGCTTTAGTGTGGTGCCACTGATCCTAGTTGCGGCTAGGGTTGGTGGGTGTTCTTTTGTTTCTGTCTTTTCCTTCTTCTCCCCTTATATTTGCTGATGGTTCTTCCAATTTTCCTATCTAGCCTTTCCAATTCCTCAACCCCCGTGGGTATACCTTTTCACGGCCATTCCTTGCTTCAATTTTCAACCATGTTTTCTGTTGAGTTCATGTGTAGAGTTCCAGCGTTTTCTCCGGCTCGAGTGTATCCAACACCACCACATTTTCCTTATTGTCTACCGTTTCAGGAGTGTTGCTTGGGAATCTCCCGGAGCTTCATATTGATGGTTGGCTTCTCTCTCGCCGACTATCTCTTGTTGATGGTTGTGCGCAAGTGGTGTCTATGGAGGTGATGATTGGTGGTGGACGGAGAATCGGATGGCTGGCTAATTCTCGGATCGACGGTGGAGAGCACAATGGATGGTTCTCAGACGTTTTGTTGTGTTTGGGCTTCACTGTTGTTGGGCTCATTTTTTGTGTTTTCTTTGTTTTTAGGCCCTTTCAATGTTTGTTTGTAGGAATAAATTGGACCTTTGTTTGTTTGTAAGTGTGTGTGTTTGTTGTTTAATAAAAATTCCTCGATGGCCATCCTTTTGGATCCCACAGTTAAAAAAAAAAAAAAAAATGATTACAAGTCTTTTTTTTCTTTACTAGTATAGATGTTTCTTGTGAAAAATATATGATATTGTTCATTTACAGAGATTTTAATATTCGACACCGCCATATATGGCGCTCCTCTTTGATACAAGACAGACTAGTCCTTGTGAAGATCAATGTTTGTGCGGTGGCATTCTGAATCGCATAACCATTATTATGATCTGTGAGCTATTTGAAATGGTAATTTTACATTTCTTGTTGGTAAGATTATATTTATAAATTTTGTATGGAAATATTTTGAGGCCTCAAAAGAAGCCCGTTTTGCACGTCCTTACAAGAATTGTTCACACATATTTTGAGGCAACCCTGAGCTTGAGCCTCTCTCCGGCGTCACCATTTTTTTTTTCTTGCTTTATTTTTTTAGAAAAATATTAGGGAGATCAAATTTTTTAAACCAAATTTACAAATCAAATGGTGTGGTTGTTGATGATTGGATTATTACATAAGTTTTGATTAATGTGCTTATTTTTAATTGGTAACACATCATTTGGTCTGCAAATTAGGTTTACAATTTTGGTGTCCTTAGCATTACTTCTTTTATTATTCCGGGTTGAGGTTCACGTAGGAGCTTTGACAACCCGATTGTATGAATCCACCTATTAAAAAGGTAGCTTTTCAGTCAATGCACCCGAAAATTTAGACTCAAATCTTATATTTGAGTCTAAATATGAGTTTAAGGTTCCCAATGACCTTTAGACATAAAACTCACAAATAAGTCTCAGGCAAAGTTGAGATCTAAATTTGAGTTTCAATATGAGATATGAGTCCAAGGTGGAAGCCATGCCAGCTAGGAAATAAAAATTTCAACTAAGAAAAATGAAATTTGAGTTTTGAGTTAGATCATCTCCAATGCACATAACTGAATGGTTAAAACTCAAATATGAGTTTTGAGTTCAATGTTCTCTCTTCCAATGCAAAGACTCAAATCTTACAACTCAAAATGAGCCCTAAGATTTGAGTATTTGCATCGAAAAAACAAACCAAAATACATAAGTCCACTACTTTTTTGGGATACAAATATAAGAATATAGGTCTAGAATTTGAGTTTTTGAATTGGAGAACTCTTAAAAACTCCCCTCATTCTTACTTTTTAAGAGGGTTGGGTCGGGCCCAATACATTGATGGCCTTGGGCGGAGTTGTAATCTATTATGGTTTCTACACAGCAAACATTGTGAGACAATTCGTCTAAAAACATTAATAACGTTTGGACTGGAAATGTCCCAGGCCTAAATCTAAGGGCCCAAATGTTGTTGTTAGGCACCAAGAGGTGACTGGGCCCAAATTTAAATTAAACAGTACAGGTCCAACATGGTTTCGAGTTAGCGTGGCTCTTGACAAATGCTTTCGGGGCTATTTTGTGGCATTCAATGTTCTGAGAAGGGATTTGACAGCCAAGATAAGGCTAAAACCTACATGGTCACGAATACAGATACGAATACAGAAATACGAGAATACGATGTGAAACGAGGATGTATCATATTTCTAAAAATGAAGACATGATACGGTAACAATTAAAAATATGTAAATACATATATCTAAAACACTATCGAATGAGCCACTTAATATTATGTTCTAGTGGTATTCTTTTTCACTTATAAGTGAGAGGTCTTAGGTTCGATTCTCATCAAAGACGAATTTGAACCACATTATTGCTAACCCATTTTGACGCTAAGCTCACCTCCTCCCCTTATGCCATCTCCAACCCATGGAATAAAGCTTAAAATATAAGCTTTAAAACCCCCCCTCACAAAACCATCTCCAACCATGGGCTAAAATAAGGCGAAAATATATCTCTGAGCTAGATTTTCCAATGATTTAAGCATGGCTTAAATTATTCTGAACCCACCAAACAATCATATTTCAAATATTTTTGTTTTTGTTTTTTTCTTATAATCTAATGACTATGATCAAATGAAATCAAATCTAATAGTAAAAAAAAAAAAGAAGATATGATAGCCTAAAATTAAATCTAACGTCTAAAATAATTCAAGAAAATTATTTAAATCAAATTTAACTTAAAACTTTATAAATACCTATGTATTTGTATGATTTTTAGTTACTTATCGGAATTTAAATATTTTTAGACTAAAATGTTTATAAAAATAAATTAAGATAATCTAAATAAATTTTATTTAAATAAAAAATTATTGAAAACAAAAAGTTAGGCCAAAATCATTATTTAATCATCACATGCTAAAATTTTAAGCCGCAAGGGTTGGAGGACATGTAAATGAAAATTAGAAAAAAGAAAGTCTCATTCAACTTCCACATTTGTGATATCTCCCCCAGTAACCAAAATAGTCCCCAATGATGGTTTATCAAGTGAGTGATTAGTAATTTCAAGCAGCTCAACACTCTCTTCACCCAAGTTATCAAAGTCATATCCTCCAACATCTCACAATTGAGTAATACCTTCTTTGTACACCGAGTGAAGACAAGGTTTATCTATGTCAGCCATTTTAATCATAATGAGTCATATCATATATATTGGAGTTGTAAAGAAAAGAATATAATCAATCTGCTCCTAAAGATACCCATCCAATATCTTTTGCTTCACCATGCTTGCTTTCATCAAATCATGTTCTTTGTACAAAGACCAATTTGAACTAATCACCATTTGCTGTAAACCCTCCCTAGCTTTCTTAAATCTTCTAAACACCACAAGTGTGGAAGCAAATTAGAAAATATAAAAATTAGAACAGGTCATAATTGAAAAAAAAAGTAGAGAAAACAAACCTTGTTTCAGCAATGGAGAACACCTTTAGTTAATTAAACATAGACATTCTCATGCTATGGTTCATAATAAATGCTTTATGGACCAAGCATCATTAGCAATGGTTGAAATCCAATTGCATTCATCATATCAAACATCTATTTGTTTTGGTGAGCATATACTCTTCAAGGGTGTGAAAAATGTGGGACCATGATTTTCCAGGACTATAGTAAGGCTGATTCGAATACAGTTACCTCTATTGTATCAGATGGAGCAACGATGCCAGCATGATTTTCAACAACTCCATTGGATGACCATGCTTATTCTGAAGACACGTGATCTGATCCGAATATAGACACAATAAAATAATCATGCGTTGCAAATAATCATGACTCCTAAGAGGGTGCAATATCAACTCCTAGATATCATTTAAGATTCTCCCAGCTTAGAATGAGGATTTTATCCTAAAAATGTCTCTTGTCCCTTGGTATAAATACAGCCATCTAACGTTAATCTCTAGTAACGCAACCTAAACACTTCAATTATCTTGTCCGCTGCTTGAGTCTACATCATTCACTAGCTTGACAGTCGGAGAGCCTTTAGCTAGCACACCTAGCTCTTTTTAGGCTTGCTCATGGTTGTTTACTATTTTGTAGGTTGCTTGAGTTTGTGCTCAACCACCACTCACAGCGATGAACGAATTTGATTCCAACAATTGGTGTTTTCATTGAGAGAACACTTTTATTCTTATCGACCAGATCACTCTACCTTATGGAAGCTATGCCCAGAAGATAAGTCTATGATCAAGCCATAGACCTAAGCAGGGAAGATGCCTCTCTCATGGAGCAAGTTTGGGAGGGCATACTAAAGATATGCACATCAACGAAAGATCTTAGGAAAAATCTACAAATCAACGGACGCGCAAAACTCACTAGGCTAGATGACGGGATGAACACTGTCGAGGACACCATTGCCTGCCTCGAAAACTCAACCACTTAGACTTCTCCAAAGAGGATTGGCCTAGATCCAGGCAGGTTGGAACATGAACTCAACCCAACGGTGCCTAGGGAAGCTGCAGAAGACTTTGGGTTTACTACCGCCTCGACATTCAGGAGAGAAGTTACCGTCAACCACGAAGAAGGAAAACAAGAATACTTCAAGATGGTATATAAGGTAAGGAAGTTGATGTGAGAAGAGCGTCACCCAAGGAACCCTATCACCAAGCCAGAAATTACTTATTCACCCCTCGATGGCGCTCTCGTTATCAAATTACAAATCTTCGACGAAACCATTGCAATGATTCGTTCTTGAGGAGAAAGGATATGGTGACAACCTTCTGATGCTTTAGGGTGTTGTAATAGGAGAAACATTGCTCTTCTTTGTATATCCAGACTAAAAGGTTCTTGCCATCATATAAGCGAGGAAAACCTAAATGTTGTTGCCATTGGGGACGAGGTGTAAGCCCACCACCTTCATAAATCTCATGGCAATGGTGTATAGGGTCTCAATGCTGCAAAAATAAACATCTTGTGAGGATCTATGAAGGAATGATCGAATCTGAGGACAGAGCAATCGTCGGAGGATGAACATCACCCATTACCAGACGAAAGTTCACGAGGAAACTGTAAGAGTATAAGTATGAATTGAATATTAAGAGCCGAGTAGTATAAATGTTTTGAATGGAAAAGTCCTGTTAATAAGCTTAGTGAAATCCTATTTCTTGTAGGATTATAAGTACAAGTCCTTGTTGTTAAGGGACTTATCTCTGTACTTTATCTTTTTGAGGGTCACTTGTAATATAATACGGATTACTTGTTCAAGTTCTATAAGAATTCTAATAGGGGAATGATTGGAACGACCCTATAAAATATATATATATATATATATATATATATATATGAACTTATTCACTGCTCTTGCAATGTCTACTTCTTTTGTTCCAAATACCTATTGTTTAGTAAGCACTTATGTTTGCTAAAGAGGAGAAGGTTATTAGATCAAGAAGCTGCGATGGCTTCGTCTTCCATATCGGGTTCTGCAGGTTAGAGTTTCTGCAAATACATCAGTTTTCCATAAACATTTTTAATGGTGAATATTTAGTTTGTTCTTGATTTATGGTGATTCAATTGGCAGACTTGTGATTAATAATATAGGTGTATATGTGTGCGTGTGTGTGTGTATATATATATATATATATGTATGTATGTATGTATGTATATCTTACATATGGTATCAGAGCTAATGAAATTTTGACCATTGAAGTCATAAATCTTGTTCAAGATCAAATTTCTCATTAATTCCCGGTTTTTGTCAAACCCAAAAAGAACTTAAGAAACGACGCCGTTTAAAACAAAAAAAGAAAGGCGAAAGAACCGTTAGAAGGTTTCCTTTTATTTTAAACTTTTTTACCGTTATTTTCTGGGTTTTCGGTTTCTTCTATCTGGGTTTTTTTATCTTCTTCCTTGTTTTCACTGAAAGTTGTGACGATTAAGAAGTTTTTGCTTCTTCTATCTCTTGACCACGACCCATTAACATTCAAACTAGAATCTGCAGATGCTAAAGGTATGTTTTGTTTGCTAATTGATAGGGATTTTTACCACCTGCCAAAGTAGGGATAAAAACACTTAAAAATACTTGCAAGAGAACAAGGTAGTTGTAGTATAGACGGCTCAAGTAAGGTCGTTTTCCGCAGGTATTAAATGAATAATTTATGTAAATATCAAATCTTAATTACGTATTTGAAAACAAAGATTGGAAGAGGTTGGTTTTGAATGTAAAAATAATAAAAACGAATTTAATTAAAATGATTAAAGAAATTAGCAAAGTAAAGAAAACAAAAGAAAAGAGTTTTGAAAACCAAATTGTAAAAACCTAAGGTTCTGCCGTCCCCTTAATAATCCTATGTAGTTCTTCTAATTCCTTATGAATTACACATGCATATTTTGAAGGTTAGGTTTTCCTAAAGTTTGCCCTACTTGAAACCCCTAACATAGAACGTATATCTAACATGCAATCCGTCCATGGGGTCCAGATCAAATGTGAACATGCAAGACTCATTAAGTTTTATGAAAACCTTTTGAAAAACCATGTAACTCCTAAGACGTGTCGTCCATCCTAAGTAGTTACACATGTTAACCACAAGAAGCCTTAATCAATTTTAGAGACAGCTCTCCGCCAAAATTGCATCCAATTACTTATCTAAACATCCTAATGGTAGCTAAGCATTAAGATATGGAGACAGTTTAAAACACAGTGATTAATAATTCAAAGTATGCATGTATAATATCATAAGCAATTAAATAAAAACTACATATTTATGTTAAGGCTAAAGGCATCGCTCTAGCAAACGAAATTAGTTACTAACAACCATAAAACAAAATATAATTAAGAATATGGATAGAAAACACCTTTAAAATAAACTTGAATCGTTAAAAGCTCTCCAAAGCCAAAGTATTGCGTTCTCCCTCTCTCTTCTCTCTCTTAATCTAATGGCTAAAAAGCCTTACTTATACTACTACAAGATAAACTCCTACATTGAAAAGGTTTTAGAAGCAAACTAGGAAACATAATTAAATGATAAAATAGAAAATAAAAGGTTTCCTATTTGAACTAGAATTCAGAGTTTTCAGAAAATCACACTTTTGATTGAAAAAATCAACTCTGATTTGGTCCCAAAAGGTCTCTTTTTAAAAATGAAGACGTTCCCTACAAATTCTCAGAAGGAATCTTCCTTAAAATATACCATCTTGACCTCCAAAATACCCCAAACGTCCAAAAACGTCAATTTGGAAAAGCTGCGCGCTGGGCATTCTTTTCATCGCCACGGTCAAACAGCTTGGTAGAAAAATCTGGATTTTTGATACAATCATCTTGAAAGGCACACGAACATCCTCTAATTGGAATCACTCCAAAATTCATCCGTTTGGTCACTTTTTGCTTTAGAGGAAGTCAAATATCCTACATTGAAAATATAATCCAAAGTATCAAAATTCTACCAAAATAACCAATAAATTAATAATAAGATTAGGATAAAATATATAGTATAATATGGACTCATCAAATACCCCCAAACTTAACTTTTTGCTTATCCTCAAGCAAAACAAAACTAAAAAACAAAGATAAAAACTAGCAAACTTAAAAACTTTATTAAAACTCAACTAAGATAAAAATTTTCATCTTCAAGTTGCAATCCATAGAAAACATTAAAAATTAAAACATCTTTTCAAAAGTTCCAACGAATCCACCACAGAGTCTAAGCCATTTAGAATCAATTATAAAAGAATTCATGAATTTCCTTTGGTGTAAAGTGAACCAACATAGCTAAGGAGACTTGACTAAAACCCCTACCTTTCGTTCTCTTTATTTAACACTTCACACGCATAATAACTTGATATATATTTTTTTTCTCAGTTTTTTTTTTTAATTTTTTAATTTTAGTAACAATGGTGGTCGTGCAATGTCAGTTCCCTTAAGCTTTCGACCCAACCCATGTAGCGAGCTTTAGGTCAATGACTCCCAAACCACAAAGGCTTTAGGGCACTAGGTGTAGAACACCCCTAAGGACTTATTAACTCGAGTTGAAAAGGCTACAAAACCAACTAACCACCTTGCCCCATGCCAAGACTCTACCGTTTGATGCAAAAACCACTGTTGATCAGGCAGGACTGGTCCGGTTACTAAGTAAAGTCTCGGGTGGAACAATTATTACTTTATTTATAACACATACTAAGCTTTACTTGAAACAAAAATTAAAATTAAACTTAAACTAAAAGTAAGTGTTTCAATCTCACTCCCCACAAACCATGTTGATGTAAATGTGCAAACTTTCAAAGTGTAACTCATGAATTAGTTTCTAAGCAACAATAAATAGAAAAGACACTACTATGGGATTAATCTTCACCATGTCCATTTGTTTTAACGTTTAAAATAAACTATGGACATTAACTTAAAAGAATGAAAAAATTTTAACGACTCAAAAATTAAAAAACTTAAAAATTTCTTATTTCTCATCCCCAAACTTAAATCACACATTGTCCTCAAGGTGTGGAAAATAAAACAAAAATGATACATAAACTTTCACTTGACTAGAAAGAATATGACGCAAATAAAGAAATAAAATTTAGAAAATAAAATAAAATATAATAGAATACAAAACTAAAACTAAAAAAAAATAATAATAAAGGGAATGGACACACCTGGCAGTCGAAAGTAGGACCTGGAACAAGAAACAGAGGCTCAGGAAAAATACTGGAAGAAGAAATTGTTGAAAATGTTGGTGGGTAGTGAATGCCCACAGTACTTTGGCAGAAGTTTTCAATGCCCATGCAAAGTGAAATTGAAATTGTAAATGCATAGAGGTTGTATTATCAAAGGAAGCGTTGTAAACTTCAATGTGCAGTTAATGCATCAGTTTGGAGTTGCTCTATAAATAGAGCACTCTGTATGCTTTCAAGAGATAGAAAAATATACAGATAGAAAGAAAGAAAGATCAATAACATCATCTATTCCTCCGTATTTATTTGTTATCCTCTTGTGCTATAGTTTTAATGTGACAATTTACATCTGCCTCCACCTATCATTAAAAGATTATCTCTCTAACTTTGACCTATTTATAACACGTTATTAGCACGAGTCTCTAAAATATAATCCTTCTCTCATTTCTCTTCGCCGAACGAAAGAAAGAAAAAAAATGTTTCCCCTAAGATGGTGCGATACAATCGCCCATCTTGAACTGCAAATTTATTCTTACTGCGATCTAAGATGGTGTGGTATCATCGCCTATCTTGGACTGCAGATTTAATTTTACTGCAAATTTTAGGTCGAGCGGTATAATCGCCCACCCTACCCTACATATTTAAATTTGACTGCTGTTTAATTTCATTGCAATTTTAGGTGGTGCGGTATAATCGCCTACGCTGCTCTGTGTATTTAAATTTTCCTGCTACTTGAATGGTGTGGAATAATCGCCCATTCTATGTTACATTATTTCAATGAGAATGGTGCGGTACAATCGCCCTCCTCATTCACCCTGAAAATCTTGAACCAGAAGTTTCGAGTGCTTATCATTTTGGCATGAAAATCAAAATGAAAAATTTGTAAGAACCATAAGTTCTAACATTATATTCCTTTAGGAATACATATTATTGCAAGTTCTTTATTATATTCCTTCAGGAATACATATTATTGCAAGTTCTTACACATCTCATGTTCTTCCAGAAAAGAAAATGGCGAACTTGGTGAAGCTTGAATTTGTTGCCCTGGATATTAGCGGGAAGAATTACCTTACCTGTGTACTGGATACCAAGATCCATCTGGAAGCAGGGAATCTTGGAGATACCATCAGGGAAGAGAGTAGCTCATCCTCTCAAGATCGGTAGAAGACCATGATTTTCATTTGTCGCCATCTTGATGAGGCGCTAAAAAACAAGTACTTAACGGTTGAAGATCCGTTAGCTCTCTGGAATGCTTTGAGAAACAGATACAATCACCAGACAACGGTGATTCTTCCAAGGGCCCGCTATGAGTGGACTCATCTAAGGATCCATGACTTCAAGTCAGTGGCAGATTACAATTCTGCGTTGTTCAGAATTACCTCTCAGATGAAGCTCTGTGAGGATACTATTATTGAGGAACATATGCTGGAAAAGACTTTCAGCACATTTCATGCCTCTAACGTGCTTCTGCAGCAGTAGTATAGAGCGCGAGGCTACACTAAGTATAACCAGCTGATATCTGTGCTCTTAGTAGCTGAACAGAACAATGAGCTCCTGATGAAAAACCATCATTCCCGACCTACTGGATCTGCACCATTCCCAGAAGTGAATGCTGCTTCCCTCGAAGTGAATGCCACATCCTCTGGTGGTGATAATCATAAACGATGACGTGGCCACAAGCGAGGTCGGTGGAATAGGAAAGGCAAAAACCATAGAGTTCAGTTTCACAACCAGGTTTCGAGGCATAATTCGGGCCCAAGCTTTAAAAACGTGAATCGCCACAAAGGCAAAGCTCATATAAACAATACTCCCAGGAACTCTGAAGGAGCATGCCATAGGTGTGGTGGCAATGGGCATTAGGCGCGTACTTGTCGTACCCTAAAACATCTGGTAGATCTGTATCAAGCCTTCCTCAAGGAGAAGGGTGTTAAGACCAATTTTCTTGACCAGGCTAAACCAATGGATATACCTGATCCAGTGTTTGACTTATTAAGGCAGTTAAACACAACCCACCTAGATGGTTGAGGCTTTATTATGGAAAGGGGGAATGAAGTATACCGGTCCGACTAAATCATTTATGTTTGATGTACTTTTATTATGCTGAAAACTAGCATTTCAATTCAATAAACGTGGCATTTCCTGTTATAAATTGTTTGTTAAATGTGATTCCATTTACTCAGAAAGCATGGATAAAAACTGTGGTTATTCTCAGAACATGAGAAATGGCGAAGATATTTTTCTTGCAGACAACGCAACCACATATACAATGCTTTGTGTTCGAAAGTATTTCTCAAGCTTAATACTTACAAGAGTAGGGGTAACAACAATATCAGGACCTTTAAATGTAATTGAAGGCTCAGGGAAAGCCCATATTATGTTACCAAATGGAACAATATTTTCCATACATAATGCATTGTATGTTATTCGATCTACTCAAAATTCGTTAAGTTTCAAATACATACGTTTAAATGGATACCACATTGAAACAAAAGGTGCAGAAAATGTGGAGTATCTATGCATTACCTCCAATGATACCCAGAAGCGTATATCGGAGAAGCTGTGTGGTTTGTCGAGTGGATTGTATTATACATACATAAGGACAATTGAATCACATACTGTCATGAACCAGAAGTTCATTGATTCAAAAGTTTACATGCTTTGGCATAACCGTCTGGGTCGTCTAGGATTTACCATGATGCGTAGGATCATTACCAACTCTAATGGATATCCATCAGCGAGCAAACACATTGTTATCTCAAATGATAACCCTTGCAAAGCTTGTTCTCAAGGGAAGTTGGTAATTAGACCATCACAACTAAAGATTGATGCTGAATCCCTATCATTTCTGCAAAGAATTCAAGGGGATATTTGTGGGCCTATTCAACCATCTTGTGGACCATTTCGATATTTTATGGTTTTGGTTGATGCATCTACCCGATGGTCACATGTTTGTCTCTTGTCTACTCGAAATGTAGCCTTTGCAAAACTTCTTGCTCAAATAATTAAGTTACGAGCACAGTTCCCAGATTATCCTATTAAGTCAATCCGACTTGATAACGCTGGTGAATTTATGTCTCAAACCTTTTGATGATTATTACATGACATTGGGCATTGATGTTGAACACCCTATTCCTCATGTCCATACTCAAAATGGTTTAGCAGAAGTATTGATCAAGCGGCTTCAGTTAATAGCTCGCACTCTGCTTATGAAAACCAAATTGCCAGTCTCTGCATGGGGACATGCCATCTTACATGCTGCATCATTGATTCGATTGAGACCTATAGCCAGCCATCAATACTCCTCAGTACAACTCGTGTTTGGTTGTGCTGTTTATGTGCCTATTGCACCGCCGCAACGCACTAAAATGGGACCTCAGCGTAGACTGGGAATTTACGTGGGGTTTGATTCACCATCTATCATTAGATATTTGGAACCCTTGACAGGTGATATGTTTACAGCTCATTTTGCTGATTGTCACTTTGATGAGACAGTCTTCTCGTCGTTAGGGGGAGAAAAGATTGTTCCAAAAGAACGGAAAAAGCTGACATGGGTTGTTCCCAACTTGTCTCATTTTGATCCTCGCATCATTCAATGTGAAAATGAAGTGAGAAGGATTGTTCATCTTCAAAGCATTGCCAATCAAATGCCAGATGCATTTAATGATGCTATGAAAGTGACAAAATCACATATACCAGTTGCAAATGCACTTGGAATAATTGATGTCCCTGTTGGACAAAATAAAGTGGCAGTGAATGATTCATCTGGTGCACGCCTGAAGCATGGTAGACCCCCAAGTTCAAAAGATTTAGCCCCTCGAAAGAGAAAGTCGAGGGCACAATTGAATCCAAATGAAATCATTAAGGAAGAGAAAATGAATGACAAATTCATAATTCATGATTCTGGACTTCCAGAAAAAGAAAATGTCCTTGATGAGACACATGTCCCTGAAGAAACAGAAGTACATGAAAGCAAAGAAATCTCCATAAATTATACATGTACAAATGAATTATGGGATCAGAATGAAATAATCATCGATGATATGTTTGCATTCGCAGTGGCCACTGAAATCATCTTAAGTGATGATATTGAGCCCTATTCTGTTGATGAATGCAAACAGAGATAGGATTGGCCTAAGTGGAAAGATGCAATCCAGGCAAAATTAAATTCCTTGGAAAGGCGGAATGTTTTTGGACCAGTAGTCCAAACCTCGCCTGGTGTAAACCTTGTGGGTTACAAATGGGTATTCACAAGGAAACGCAATGAGAAAAACGAGATTGCAAGATACAAAGCACGACTTGTTGCACAAGGTTTTTCTCAAAGACCTGGAATTGATTATGAGGAGACATACTCTCCTGTAATGGACGCAATTACGTTCCGTTACCTAATAAGTTCAGTGGTTTCAGAAAGACTTGACATGCGACTTATGGATGTCGTCACCGCGTATCTATATGGAGAATTAGATACTGACATATATATGAAAGTCCCAGAAGGACTTAAGTTGCCTGAAACAAGTAACAAACCACGAGGTATGCTCTCGATCAAATTAAGGCGATCATTGTATGGGATGAAACAATCTGGACAAATGTGGTATAATCGTCTCATCGAGTATTTGATTAAAGAAGGGTATATTAACAATGTCATTTGCCCTTGTGTGTTCATTAAGAAATCCAATTCTGGATTCGCTATAGTGGCAGTATATGTTAATGATATGAACTTAGTTGGAACTCCTGAAGAGCTCAATAAAACTGTTGAATATCTGAAAAGCGAATTTGAAATGAAAGACCTTGGAAAAACAAAAATTTGTCTTGGCTTGCAGATTGAGCATTGTGCTAGTGGAATTTTGGTCCACCAATCAGCTTACATTGAAAAAATTCTGAAACGATTTGGTATGGACAAGGCTTATCCACTCAGCACGCCAATGGTCGTTCGTTCTTTGGACATTAAGAAAGATCCATTTCGTCCAAAAGAAGATGATGAACTGGTCCTTGGTCCAGAAGTACCATATCTGTGTGCAGTAGGTGCTTTGTTGTACTTAGCACAATGTACTAGACCAGATATAGCTTTTTTCAATTAACTTGTTAGCAAGGTATAGCTCTGCTCCAATAATTTGTCATTGGAAAGGTATCAAAGATGTATTGCGATACCTTCGTGGGACAACAGACATGAGTCTCTTCTACTCAAAGAACTCCACAAATGACCAAGTCCTCGTTGGATATGCAGATGCTGGTTTTCTCTCTGATCCGCATAAAGCCCACTCACAAACTGGATATGTGTTTAAGAATGGAGATACAACAATCTCATGGCGCTCAACCAAACAAACATTAGTTGCTACATCTTCAAATCATTCAGAAATATTTGCTTTACATGAAGCAAGTCATGAATGTTCTTGGTTAAGATCAATGATCCATCATATCTGGAATTCATGTGGTCTAACTTCGAAGATAGACAATCCAACTATCATTCATGAAGATAATGCAGTCTGTGTTGCCCAAATGAAGGAAGGATTCATCAAAGGCGATAAGACTAAACACATATATCCAAAGTTTTTCAATGCACATGAGCTTCAGAAGGCTACAGTTATTGAAGTCAGACAAATCGGTTCAAATGAAAATCTGGTAGACTTGTTCACCAAATCTCTACCAAAGTGCATGTTTCAGAAGTTAGTGCAAAGCCTCGGATTACGTCGACTTACCAAACAACTAAATTTGGAGAATGCGGAATTAGGGGGAGATACATATCAAGAGGAGCACCCATGATACATGCATATTGTACTCTTTTTCCTTCGACTAGGATTTTTCCAATTGAGTTTTTCCTATCAAGGTTTTAACGAGGCAAGATAAGCATACTTGACACTATATCAACAATCCAAGAAAAGTTGTACTTTTTTTCCTTCGCTATGGCTGTTTTCCACTGGGTTTTTCCAAGCCAGGTTTTAACGAAGCAACTCATGTTGATATGTGGGCATCCAAGGGGGAGTGTTGAAAATGCTGGTGGGTAGTGAATGCCCACAGTACTTTGGCAGAAGTTTTCAATGCCCATGCAAAGTGAAATTGAATTTGTAAATACATGGAGGTTGTATTGTCAAAGGAAGTGCTGTAAACTTCAATGTGCAGTTAATGCATCAGTTTGGAGTTGCTCTATAAATAGAGCACTCCGTATGCTTTCAAGAGATAGAAAAATATGCAGACAAAAAGAAAGAAAGATCAATAACATCATATATTCCTCCGTATTTATTTGTTATCCTCTTGTGCTATAGTTTCAGTGTGATAATTTACATCTGCCTCGCACCTATCATTAAAAGGTTTTCTCTCTAACTTTGACCTATTTATAATAGAAACAAAATTTTCAGTGTTTGGGAGAGGTGAACCCATGACTTGGCAGGTTGCCAGTAGACACGGAATGCACATAGCCAACACGGATGAAGCCACACGTGCAGACAAAATCCTAGTTATTGTTTATTTAAATGTAGTTTCAGCTTTCTCCCTTCAACACTGCTCCCATTTCTTCCCTCACCTTAAACATAACGCCTCGAGCCCAGAGCCAAATGCTCCTCCACTCGTTTCTCATTTTCTCAAACACCCACCTTGCATTTATCTCGGTTCTCTCATCTATAACACAAACACCCTCTAGCTCCTCCGCGAGTCCATCTTTTTTTTTTTTTTTTTTTTTTTTTCTGTTCATTGCTCTGAAGGTAAACGTGGAGATCCACCCCCAAACTTCCAATCTTGGTGTCGACACACTCGAAGGTAAAAATTCTCATCCTTTAAATTTAATTTCAAGTCCAAGGCTTAGATTAAGGAAGATTAGAGGACGAGTGTCTGATGTATATGTGATCCCAGTGTAGGAGCAGCAGAATGCCGATCTATCATAGCAAAGAACGGTAAATGTCTAGAGCCTTTCTGATCTAGAAAGGAAAGGTGTAGATCTTATATTTGTGCGTCATGTATGAATATGATTTTCGCTTGCTCAAAATTGTCCTCTGTGTTTGTGCATGTCTCCATTGATGTATGTTGAGCAAAAATATATGCATATGGATGGTCCTGATGACTGTTGTTCTCTATGCTGCTTAAATCATCACCCCCAAACTTCAATGTAATTATATTTTGAATCAAGTGTGAGATAGTGAGAGAGTGAAAGGGGTCCATTAGCATAGAGGTCTTCTCAGCATCCCCATTGTGAGTATCCCTATACCTCATCCTCTGCTCCTTCTGTATCATGTGCTTGCATTTGTGTTGAATTTGACTCTTGTGAATATTCTTATGAATGTGATGATGCATTTTGTTGTGGTGAATAGATGAATGTATGAATCCATACATAGTTAAGATTAGACCGAATCAGTTCTGAATGCAGCCTGCAATCACAAATAAAAAATCTAAGGGTACGTTTGTTGCACTGTACTATCTTGGACTAGATTAGCTTTAGGGACTAAGCTGGACTGACTTAGTGAAGTGTTTGGTGCAGTGTCGGACTAAAAAACAAAATAATTAAGAAATCTTAATATTATATTATTTGCTCTACATATATTAATATTATATTATTTAATTTATATTATTAGTATACTCCATTCTTTTTTTTTTTTCATAACAATTCTCCATTTTTCTATTCTCTCCCTTCCCATCTTTCTTCTCTGTCCAAGGCAACCTAGTCCCCAGATCATCCCAATCGCCATCCAAACCCAGAAATAGAATCTTGGCCTCCCTCTGCCACAACCCATAGAAGCAGTCCAGCAGAAACATGGCGGCAACTGATTCTTCTCCAGGAGTAGATTGGTGGAGTTATGAGTGAAGGACCAAAATACCCACAACGAATCGAATGAGGAGAGATCAAATACAAAAGCTGTCTGGCGAAGCGTTGTAGGTTCGTTAGATCTGTGTTTGAAAATGGTTTTGGGAGAGCAAGATTGGGAGTCGATGAAGCTGAGGAACTAAGCAGAGAAGTGTTGCCTCTCGACAATGAGCTTAGCGATAAAGCATCTCGGGGATGGGCGAATCAGAGGTTTCGTGATTGTGGGTTCAGGGCAAAGGGAAGAGGGTGGTGGTCGTCTGGTGGTGCAAAAGGGAGAGGGTGAACGATGTGGTTGACTTCTTGTGAAATAGAGAGCACTAGTCCCATGGTTTTTGGGAACTCTCGCTAAGAACCTCTAGCGATGTCCTTAGTCTAGGCTAATCCTAGCTAGTCTTATTAACATTAGTCCTGTGCAACAATAAACACAGGACTAGACTAATAGTTAGTCCAGTCCAGTCCAGTCCTACTTAGTGAGGGCAAACAAACGCCCCCTAATTAGATAAGTAAATAAAAATAACAAGAATTAAAAATTGTAATTTTTTTTCTTTCAATTTTTTGATGTTTTATATATATATATATATATATATATATATATATATATATATATATATATTTTTTTTTTTTTTTTTTTTGTGATTTTTGTAATTAGGAATAAAAAACAGGAAAATAAAATAAATGAAATAAAAAGAAGAGTTAGAAAAATTGGGTTGCCTCCCAATAAGCATTTTAGTTAACGTCTATAGCGAGACGGATTTGAAAAAAACTGGTGATCACATCACTTGTTCTTGTAGAGTCAACCAATCTTTAACGGCATCATCGGGCAATGGTAGGTAAGGATTGACTTGAATTGTGCATTTGAATTCATTGGTTGAATCTTTCTTGTCCACCCTTTTGTGTGAATTAGTCTTTAAGACCGAATAAAATCCCTTACTGCGAGGCTTTTATCTACGTTGAACTAACTTCCACCTTGTATTTAATACCCACAACTTCTGCACTGGTGGAATGTCTCTATGAAGAATCTGGCTGCCATTAAACTTTTTCTCCCATTGCTTGTATGTCTTAGCTAGCCTGTAGGACTTGGCCTAAATTTCTTCAAGTACAATTAGTTGTGCTGGTGTACTACCCAATACAATGACAAAGACATTTGTATCAGTAACCTGCACTGTATCCCAAGTGAGTGTCCAAGAGCTGGCCACATGATTTCCCAGATTCTGATTTGGTTTGTACATCCCCATCCAATTCATCAGTTTCAATGAATTCTTGAAGCTTTGTCGGTGGCTTTGCAGCATCATGGAATAGTATGTGTGGTGTATGGATTGGAGTAGGAACAAATTTTGAAGAAATTCCAAGGTCATCAGGGGATGTTTCCTCCATTAAGTATGGGTCACTAGCTAGTGGCTATTTAATTTCAATATCTCCAGCATGTTATAGCTCTTTACGCATTGGGATAATTGAACTATGTCGCATTCCTTTGAACATTGTGGCACATTAGGCTGCTCAAAAGGCTGTTGAGTACCTGCCCATCTAAAACTAGGATGCTTTTTCAAATTTGGAGCGTAGTAATCAAAAGTGGGATTGTTCCAATGCCTTTATGAGTCTTTCCTTATATTAATATGCTCACTCACATAGTCTGGAAAATATTTCCTATTAGGGCATCGCAAAATTTCATAGGTATTGGAACAACAAAGGGCACAAACTATAGGTTTAAACCCATAGAAACCCTGTTTTGCGAAAGAAACCCATAAAGGTGGTCCCGGTGGTGGTAGTTCCTAGCCCATTGTTTAATTGCTCCCAAAATCAATAGACCAACCTAAAAAATAAAATTAGCAATTACATATATATATATATATATATATATGTACAATAATAATTAACTAAGAATATGATAAACACAAATTATTTAAAACAATCCCCGGCAACGGCACCAATTTCTTGATAGAGATTTTTACCACCTGCAAAAGTAGGAATAAAAACATTTAAAAATACTTGAAAGATAACAAGGTAGTTGTAGTATAAACAACTTAAGTAAGGTCGTTCTGCGCAGTGATTGAATGAATAATTTATGTGAATATCAAATCTTAATTAATTATTTGAAAACAAAGATTGGAAAAGGTTGGTTTTGAATTTAAAAATAATAAAAACGAATTTAATTAAAATGATTAAAGAAATTAGCAAAATAAAGAAAACAAAAGAAAAGAGTTTTGAAAACCAAATTGTAAAAACCTAGGGTTTTGCCGTCTCCTTAACAATCCTATGTAGTTCTTCTAATTCCTTATGAATTGCACATGCGTATTTTGAAGGTTAGGTTTTCTTAAAGTTTTCCCTACTTGGAACCCCCAACGTAGAACGTATATCTAACATGCAACCCGTCTGTGGCGTCCAGATCAAATGTGAACATGCAAGACTCATTAAGTTTTGTGATAACCTTTTGAAAACCATGTAACTCCTAAGACGTGTCGTCCATCCTAAGTAGTTACACATGTTAACCACAAGAAGCCTTAGTTAATTTTATGGACAACCCTCCTCCAAAATTGCATCCAATTATTTATCTAAACATCCTAATGGTAGCTAAGCATTAAGATATAGAGACAGTTTAAAGCACATTGATTAATAATTTAAAGTATGCATGTATAATATCATAAGCAATTAAATAAAAACTACATATTTATGCTAAGGCTCAAGGCATCGCCCTAGCAAATGAAATTGGTTACTAACTACCATAAAACAAAATATTATTAAAAATATGGATAGAAAACACCTTGAAAATAAACTTGAATCGTTAAAAGCTCTCCAAAGCCAAAGTATTGCATTCCCCTCTCTCTTCTCTCTCTTAATCTAATGGATAAAAAGCCATATTTATACTACTACAAAATCAAATCCTACCTTGAAAAGGTCTTAGAAGAAAACTAGGAAACATAATTAAATGATAAAACAGAAAATAACAGGTTTCCTATTTGAACTAGAATTTGGAATTCTCAGAAAATCACACTTTTGACTGACCAAATCAACTCTGATTTGGTTCCAAAAGATCACTTTTTAAATCTGAAGACGTCTCTTGCAAATTCTCAAAATGAATCATCCTCAAAATATGTCATCTTGACCTCCAAAATACCCAAAACGTCCAAAAACGTCAATCTGGGAAAGCTGTGTGCTGGGCATTCTTTTCATCACCACGGTCAAACAGTTTGGTAGAAAAACCTGGAATGTTGATACAATCATCTTGAAAGGCACACGAACATCCTCCAATTGGAATCACTCCAAAATTCATCGGTTTGATCACTTTTTGCTTCAGAGGAAGTTGAATGTCCTACATTGAAAATATAATCCAAAGTATCAAAATTCTACCAAAATAACCAATAAATTAATACTAAGATTATAATAAAATATATAGTATAATATGGACTCATCACTAATTTTTTAAACTCTGCTTAAATAATTAGTTGTAGATTAGAAATATTGGAATTTGACAACGATATTGAAATAACACATGTAATTGAATATTGCTGAATCCAAACCGTTCTTTTCTAACTAATATCACATTTAAGTTGCTAATAAGAATTGCTTCGTTGCTATAGATTATTTTATGCTGTTGGTTTTGTTAATCTTTTCTGGATAAATGGGAAACATGTAATGAATGGCCTAGGAAATTCATTCTCTTAGACATGAATCTATGTGTGTAATTTGATGTGAATTGTTTATAGTATATGTGCTTGATCTTAGTATGTTCAATGATTATATATATGATTAAATTGATTTACAATCAGAGTTAAAATTGTTGGAATTGATAGAAATCAAGAATCTTGTTAGATTCAAATTGTTGATTTCATTGCTATCATTCTATAGTTTCACTCAAAACCATCAACTTGGCTGTTGTGCCTATATTCAAGAGTGGAAGCAATTACAGAACGTGGAGGAGAGAAATTGAATTGCTTTTGACACTAAATGAGTATGATTTAGCACTTGATACATCATAGCCAGCATCTATTACTGACAAAAGTACCATAGCTGAAAATGTGGAGTTTGAACAATGGACTAGAGCTAACAAGGTTGCACTTTCAATATTGGAAAGTGGCATGACTGACTCTATGCGTGGGGGTATCAAGAAATGTGATCTTGCAAAAGATTATCTCACAACTATTAAGAACAAGTTTAAGGAATCTCAAAAGGCTGAAATAGCTTAGTATATGACTCTTCTCACCACCTACAAATTTGAAGTGAGAGGATCAATTATAGATCATATAGTGAAGATGATTGATGCAAGTGAGAAATTCAATTCATTGGACATAAAGACTTGTGAGAAGCAACTTGTATTCATGATACTGCAAGCATTGCCTTTGAAGTCCAGCCAACTAAAGGTCTCTTACAATACTCAAGACAAAACTTGGATGGTGGATGAACTTATAGCTCAGTGTGTGCAAGAAGAAAACAAACATAAGCAGGACAAAGGCAAAGAACCTGAGATTGTCAATTTCGTGCAATCAACCAAAGGAAAGAAGGACTTTAATGCAAATTCTGGTAAAACTTCTAAACCCAGCTTTTTTGACAAGTCTATTATATCTACTAAAGGTTCCAATTCCTCTAAATCTAACAATTTTAAGAAAAAGGCTGAGAATATTGACAAAATTAGGTGTCATCACTGTAAAACCAAAGGACACTGTAGAAAAGACTGTGAAATATTCAAGGATTGGTTGAGGTCAAAGGGTAGAACTGATATATATTTCTATAAAGAATCGAATCTCATTGAAATTCCTGCAAACTCTTGGTGGTTTGATACTGGTGCATCTGTTCATATAACTAATTCATTGCATGGTTTTAAGAAACAAAAACAAACAAATTCTTATAATGTTTTTGTGGGCGAGGGAATCTAAGTTTCAGTTGAAGCTGTTGGTATTGTTAGACTCAAATTTACAACTAATTTTGTGTTACAGTTGGATAATGGTCTTTATATGCCCTCAATGAGGAGAAACTTGTTTTCTGCATCAAAACTAGTAAAACAAGGTGTTGTTTTTATAGGGGATGATGAGTGTGTAAATTTTTTCTGAAAAGGGTCTCTGATTGGAAAAACTTTTGTGCATAATCATTTATGAAAATTGCATTGTCCAGTAAAGTTTGACAGTTTATAGATTTTAAACATTTCAACCAAAAGAATGCATATTGATGATACTTACATGTTGTGGCATAAAAGATTGGGTCATATTTCCAAAGAAAGAGTTTTGCAACTGTCAAAATTGAACTTTATACCTGTTATTGATTGCATGAAAGGTAAAACAACCAATGTGAGAAAGTTAGATGCTAAAATGAGTCATGCCTTACTTGAGATTATACATACAGATGTTTGCGGGGCATTCTCTGTCAAAACCACTTGTGGGAATTCATATTTTGTGAGTTTTATAGATGATTTTTCTAGTTACAGTTATATCTTTTTTTATCGAAGAAAAGTTTGAAGTACTTGAATGTTTCAAAGTCTTTAAAACAGAAGTGGAAAAACAGTTGAATTTAGCAATTAAGATTGTTAGATCAGACAGGGAAGGGGAATACTTTGGCAGGTATACAGAAGCTAGGCAACATAAAGGTCATTTTGCTTCTTTTCTTGAACAATAAGGCATTTTAGCACAGTACACTACTCCTAGAACACCTCAGCAGAATGGTGTTGCAGAAAGATGAAACAAAACCTTAATCAGAATGGTCAGAAGCTTGATTTCAAGGTCCAAATTACCTGGATTTCTCTGGGGTAAAGCATTAAGAACTGCGAATTACATTCTCAATAGAGTTCCTTCAAAGTCAGTTCCAAATACACCTTTTGAGTTATGGACTGGAAGAACACCATCATTTCCACTTCCATGTATAGAGATGTAAGGCAGAGGCAAGATTCTACAACCCTAATGAAAGGGAACTTGATCCAAGAACTAGTTCATGTTATTTTGTTGGATATCCTAAGAAATCGAAGGGTTCAAATTTTATTGTCCTCAAGCACATACCAGAATTCAAGAGACACATATGCAATTTTCCTAAAAGATGAAGATGTGTCGAACATAGTTCAAGATAGTTTTGAATTTGAAGAATTGAATCAACAAGATGAAAGGTCATTAGTCATAGACTATAATCATGTCTTTGTGTTACCAAGACTTTCTGCACAAGTTACTGATTTAAATAAGGAGTTAATTGAATCTGACACTGCACAAACTATAGAAAATTGTCTTATTAATCAGATTGTTAATGACTCACCAATTTTAGAAGAAATCCAGCATATTTCAAATTCAGATCAAGACAATGTTCAGTAGCATTTGAGGAAATCTAACAGAAATAGAAAATTACCTTTTTATGTAGACTATGTTTATCTTCAAGAAGCTGAATTCGACATAGGGTATATAGATGATCCAATTACTTACAATCAAGCTATTTAGAGTCCTCAAGCAGCTTTATGGCATAAGGCTATGGAAGAAGAGTTGGAATCAATGTATAAGAACAAAGTTTGGACATTGGCTAATCCCTCATCTCAAATCAAGCCTATTGGTTACAAATGGGTCTTTAAGACAAAGAGATGTGGCTGGGAGAATTGAAAGATATAAAGTTTGATTTGTGGCAAAGGGTTTTAATCAAAAGGAAGGTATTGACTACAATGACACATTTTCACCTGTTTCTTCCAAGGATTCAATGAGGGTCATTATGGCTTTAATATCACATTTTCATCTAGAATTGCACCAGATGGATGTAAAAACTACCTTCTTGAATGGAGACTTACAAGAAGACATTCAAATGATTCAACCAATTGGATTTGTTGAAAGGGGGAAGGAAAATATGTTCTGCAAATCAAATTGAATAAATCAATTTATGGAGTTAAGCAGGCCTCAAGACAATGGTTTCTCAAATTTAATCAAGTAATTACAGCTCCTGGCTTTGTAGAGAATAAGATGGATGACTGCATTTATCTTAAGTTCAAAAGTTTGAATCTCATCTTTCTGGTATTGTATGTTGATGACATTTTGCTTGCAAGTTTGGATTTACAATTACTTATGGAGACTAAGACCATTTTGAGTACAAATTTTGACATAAAGGATTTAAGGGAGGCTCAATATGTATTTGGAATTGAAATAATGAGAGATAGACAAAGAAAACTTCTTGGTTTATCTCATAAGGGATATATTGAAAGGGTACTTAGCAGATTCAATATGGAAAATTGTAATAAGGCTGATGTTCTAATAAACAAGGGTGATAAGTTCTCTCGAGATCAATATCCTAAGAGTGAACATGAGGTTGAATTGATGAAATTGAAACTGTATGCTTCATTGGTTGATAGCCTTATGTATACTAATATTTGCACTAGGCCTGACTTGGCATTCATTGTTGGCTTGCTGGGAAGATTTCAATCAAATCCAGGTGAATCTTATTGGATAGCTGCAAAGAAAGTTTTGAGATATTTGCAGAGAACAAAAGAGAGTATATTGGTGTGTGGCAGAGATGATTGTTTAGAAGTCATTGGCTATACTGATTCAGATCTTGCTGGGGATGTGGATGAGAGGAAGTCAACTGGAGGTTATATTTTCATGATGAAATGAGGTGCTATTTCATGGAAAAGTGCTAAGCAAACAATTTTGTCAACCTCCACGATGGAAGCTGAGTTTGTGGCATGATTTGAGGGAATGAAACAAGCAGTTTAGCTCAGGAATTTCATTGCCCATATGAAGATTGTAGATTCAGTAAAGAACCTTTTAAGAATGTTTTGGGATAAATCTGCAGCAATATTTTTCTCCAAAAATAACAAGAGTACTTCAACTTCCAGATTGATGGACGTAAAGTTCCTTAAGGTGAGAGAAATGGTTAGAAAATGGGAGATTGACATTCAGTTCGTACCAACCAGCTTGATGATTGCAGATCCTCTGACTAAGGCACTTCCTAAAAATGTGTTTAAGGGACATGTTGCTCGAATGGGAGTGTTAGAGTCTTTTGACAAGTGGGAATAAGTGTTCAGTCATAAGGATTGCTTTGATGTTGCATTGTTTTTCTTGGTGCTGAAGTTGCAGTTCAAATAGCTAAGTTAGTTTTTGCTCTTGTTTTGGAACTGAGCCTTTATTTTCTTAGGTAGTGTTTGTTTTGTTTTTCATTAAGGGTTCAATTTTTCAAACTTTGCGATCAATTATACCAGGGAACATATTTTATTTGATAGTTTGGTTTGCTAGAAAGTCAATTTGTGATTTTGTTGCAGAATACCTTTTTTGAACTATTGAATATGTTATTCTGATATAAGATGGTTTGTGGTTAATAAGTTTTCATCATTAACTGATGTCTTGACAATTATTGTGTTGAGATTATATTGGAAAAGTGGGAGTAATGATTTTGACATTATTGTATATATACGTTCACATGAATACACAGAGCAATTTAGGCATGCTGTGATTCTTAAGTTAATTTTGTGATGGACAAAAGAGACTTGTGAGTTCCATGCTTTGAAGTGCTTGAGAAAAGTCGAATGTGGAGATAAGCTTTCTGTTAGTTTGGACTTGGTGATCACTTCCATGACTTATAAGGTTGTTAATCATATGTTATACTCAAGTGGGAGAATGTAAGAGTACGAGTATGAATTGAACATTAAAAGCTGGGTAGTATAAATCTTTTGAATGGAAAAGTCCTATTGATAAGCTTAGTGAAATCCTTTTTCTTGTAGGATTATAAGTACAAGTCCTTGTTGTTGAGGGACTTATCCCTGTACTTTATCTTTTGAGGGTCACTTGTAATACAATATGGATTACTTGTTCGAGTTCTATAAGAATTCTAATAGGGAAATGATTGGAACGACCCTATATATATGATCTTAATCGCTGCTCTTGCAATGTCTGCTTCTTTTGTTCCAAATACCTATTGTTTGGAAAGCACTTGTGTTTGCTAAAGAGGAGAAGGTTATTAGATCAATAAGCTGCGATGGCTTCATCTTCCATATCGGGTTCTGTAGGTTAGTGTTTCTGCAAATACATCAGTTTTCCAAAACATGTTTAATGGTGAATATTTAGTTTGTTCTTGATTTATGGTGATTCAATTGGCAGACTTGTGATTAATAATATAGGTATATATATGTATATCTTACAGGAACTGCTCAAAGAAAACCGCAAATTTGGTGTCATGATAATGGAAAGAAAGGACGTTGCCACAAAATTAACAGCTGACTTAATTAGGGCAAAACCTCCATAGAGAATTCTAGTGCAGCTAGTAAAGCATCCATGGCTGAAACACGAGAATTGTTGGTGTAGTGGAGCTTACAAGAGGAAAACTAGGAATGAGAACGATGATACCAATGATACAATCTAATTCTCAATTCTCATCTCAATTTGTAGATGCAAGGATTTAGCTATGGAGGTAGACGAAGCAGGAAGGAGGGAACACAACTCCAATGTTTTTTATTATATTATTTTATCAAAATGACCATTGCATTTTCTTCCCTATAGAGCTCATATACAACTCATGCACTCATTAACTGCCAGTTAGACAATCCAACAAACTGAACTAAGACATGAATTAAACTAACTAATACCAATTAAGATTCCCTAATTGTGATTAAGATAATCACAAAATTACAATTTATACCAAAAATAGACTAGGAACGCTATAGAGATGCTTGTATGTTGTATACAGGTAAAGTTTCTGTTTACGCAATTCTGATGAAATTCACATAGATATGCATAGTGAATCTGAAATTGATCTCACCAGGATTTTATAGTTAGATGTAAGGATAAGTTCACACATCCCTTCCAATGAACTTAACATGTTTAGCCTTCACAAAATCTCATACCTCTCCATTTCATTCAAAATTAGGAAATAGCAAATTCTATTGCCGCTTTTTGGGGTTCTCTTGAAAATTAAGAAAGAGCAAAGTCTTTTGCCGCTTTATGAAGCAAATTAGGAAAGAGCAAATTCTATGAGTAGAAGAGTATATATTTCCCTTCCTTTACTAATTTTTAGATTAATAGATTAAAAAAACTTTATGGTTAATAAAAATGACCTGAACTCAAACCGAACTGAAAAAAAAAATATATATATATATATCGAACGAATCGTGTGGATGCAAAGTTCTTCCTCCTTGTTCTTGGACAAAATTACACCTACAAACAAATAACACCTTAGGTCAAGGCCAAGAATCTCACGTGCCCACAATGAATGGGGGGAGCTTTGGCTGAAGAACCTCTGATGCCAAAGTTAGAGTGTAGACCTAGGTTTTTAAAGTGTGGAGAATTTTGAGTATTTAGCAAAAGTGTAGACCTAGGTTTTTAAAGAAAATGGGGTAGTATATATAGCGCATGGGGGGAGAAGGTGGCCGGCCCTTTGTGGTGTTTTTGAGTGTATTTTGTAGTTAATTGGTAGTTTAATTAGCCATTAATAGATTAATTAGGTAATAAATCTATTAATTAGCTAATTAACATAATTTAAAAGGAATGTTTTGGGGGTTACCTTGTGGAGAAGATGAATGAAATAGGCTTTGAATAAATAATTATTTTAGGCACTTTTGACTTGATTGTGGATGATTGTTCACTACTCGCGTGTGGGAATTCTGGTGCTCTTCAAGGGTAATTTTGTCATTTTTGCCAAAAAATCCACGTGTCATCTCTTGATTATTTTTGGCTCAACAAATGCCCTCATGCCTGTTGGGCTGCTAGCAGGAAAGGGCAGCAGGTGTAGAGATCTCCAACTTTGATGTAAATTCTCTCTTAGACTTGGAATTAGATTCTTCTAGGAAAGGGAAATAAATCACCTTCAAAGCCTATTTAAGCTTACCTTAAGTAGAGGATTAAATTAACTTCGGAGGGTAATTATTTATCTCTACAAGAAAGAGAGAAAGCTAGAGGATATTTGTTCCCCCTACCCTAGAACTCTTCTGTTGATTTCCTTTTCTTCTTCGCGATGCACCGATGTAAGAAAAACTTAGTTCTCTTTGTCTTCTTCTTGGGAGGGGTTGCCACGGGGCAACCATCGTAGTGGTGCGGCACGTCGGCTGGCAAAGGCTAGGAGTCGGCTTGGCATGGGCCAAAGAGGTGGCGTGGCAGGGGCCATTGCTTGTGCTGCTCGGCTTAATTGAAGTTAAGGATTGGCTCGGTATAGGTCGAGGAAGTAGCATGGCATGGGCAACTGTTTGGCCTGCTTGCCAAAAATGAGGAAACTGCTTGAGTTTGATTTCTCAGCTGCCGTAAATGAAGCAGTCAAGGATGGAGCTGCCAAGAATGGAGCTGCTGAAGATGAAGTGTCGGATAAGCAAATTGTTAAGTGCAAAAGTGGTTGCTGCCCCCTGACCATTTGCTGCCTAGTTGATCTTTAAACATTCAATCTTTTGAGCTATATGGCCTTCTTACACTGGATAGTTTACCCAGATGGGTATCGAGGAATTAGTTTACCCTTTTGCACTAGAGAGCAAACCCATATAGGTGTCGGGGAATTGGTTTACCCTTCGCACTGGAAAACAATTAGTTTATCCTCTCGCACTGGAGAGCAAACCCATATAGGTGTCGGGGAATTGGTTTACCCTCTCGCATTGGAGAGCAATTAGTTTATCTTTATCCTCTCGCATCGGAGAGCAGACCCGTATGGGGGTTGAGGAATTGGTTTACCTTCTCGCACTGGAGAGCAATTAATTTATCCTCTCGCACTAGAGAGTAATTAGTTTATCCTCTCGCACTGGAGAACAGACCCATATGGGTGTCGGGGTATTGGTTTACCCTTTTGTACTGGAGAGCAATTAGTTTATCTTCTTGCACTGAAGAGCAGACCCATATGGGTGTCGGGGAATTTGGTTACCCTCTCACGTTAAAGAGCAATTAGTTTATCCCCTCACACTGAAGAGCAAACCCATATGGGTGTCGGGGAATTGGTTTACCCTCTCGCACTGGAAAGTAATTAGTTTATCCTCTTGCATTGGAGAGTAAACTCATATGAGTGTCAAGGAATTGGTTTACCCTCTCACGCTAAAGAGCAATTAGTTTATCCTCTCGTACTGGAGAGCAAACCCATATGGGTGGTGGGGAATTGGTTTACCCTCTCGCACTGGACTGCTAAGACAATCGAAATAATCCTTAGCCTGCGAGGTCATGTTTGGTGATCTGCTTGAGACTTCGAACTGCTTGTAGACCCCGCGTAAGGGTGTAACCGTAATGAGCTGCTCCCAGAATTATTGTGCCATCATTAGGTGTTTCATCGTGTGCCCTTTTAAAGCTTGGTTGGCATGAGCAACAAGGCAAGATCGGCATGGCTATGAGCCGTGATGTAAGATTGGCACAGTTATGAGTCATAGTGATAGATCAATGGCTACTGGAAGTCGTGGAACATACAAGCACGGTTGTGAAAGCGGAGCTGGGGCTGGCTTGAGCTAGATTATACGCAGTATGAGGAATTTTCTGGAATGTTGAGAACAAGGCATACCCTCAATTCTTGGTAGTTGGGCTGGTGTGTCCTTCTGGTATTCGTCTGCCCCCAACGTGTCATCAGGCTGAGCTGCTACATTTGTCGGAACAGAAGTAGTCTTTTTATCCAGCAATCTATGTAGGGTAGTCTCATCTGCTTGATCTTGTCATTGAAAGATGACTCCCTTATGTTGGTCATGTATCATCCATTCGCCTTGTCAATAACTTCGTTGCGCGGGAAATTGTGCAATCATTTGGTCAGGAGCCTTTCCACTTCTTTCTGAATTTACCTTTGTTAGGGTGGCAAAGCTTTCGGCTACCCCCGATCGTGACTTGCTGGTCTAGGCTGCTCTTCCATGCATTTGGCTTATCTATGATGTGGCTGCAGTAGATGTGGTATGTTCCTAGCAGGCGAGCGGGTAACTCGTAGGCTGCTAGTTGAACTTGAGCCAGATTGAGTGACTGTTTCTCTCCATCCGCTGTGCTTCCTACTCTGATGTGAGGTGAATGATGTTTCTTGCGGGCCTTACCGCGAATAAACACTTCACCTGGAAGGTTGCTCATGTTGATTATCGGAGTGTGGCCTCAACCATGAGTGTATACTTGTCCTCGTGCCTTGTCCAGAGTTGACGCTCCTCCGCTCGCTAAGACGGAAGTATATGCTATCTCGATGGCCTAATCAGGAATGTACACTGCCTGAACGCTCAGTTCGTGGCTAGTCGAGTGGCTGCTTGCAGGAACGCTGCTAGAAATGTTCATCTGCCCTTATCCTACTTCGGGATACCTAGCTCGGGGCACGTTGGATCTCGGTACATTGCAAGAGTTGATTCACCAAGGTCGTCTGTTATGCAAGGGTGCTCGTTAACTCTGTGATTTGTCAAGACAAATGTTGTTCTTCATTTGGATAGGAAGAGCTTGGAATGAATATGCCTCCTTGAGCAGTGGAAGTGTGGTAGGTTACGTTGCGATATTTGAATTAGGAAATGTCAAATCCACGGAGAAACGTGGTGAAAATATGCCCGGCTCGATGGTTGGTTTGGATGGTTGAGATAGTCTTGGGCCGATTTGGGTTGCTTGGAATGCCGCGGGAGCAGGTTGGGTCGCGGAAGCAGGCTGGGCCACGGGAGCAGGCTGGGCCGCAAGAGCAAGATGGGCCACGAGAATGGGCTGCTCGGCGGGAGCAAGCTAAGCCACGAGAGTAGGCTGCTCAGCGTGTGATGCACGTGGGTACGAGGCTTGGGCTCGGCTTGGCAACGTGTTGGGCTCACGTTGGGCATGGAGTGACATGGCTTGGGTCGTAGCCTTAGTGCCTTGAGCTCCCTTAGATGGCACGGCTCGAGCTGTGGTGGTGACACCATGGACCTCACCGTGGGTGGCTACCGTGGTGGTTCCCGTGGTGGAAACCGGTGGCGGTGGTGCCGCTCCACCTATTATCACATTTAGCCTCCTAGATCGCCATGGTCCCATCTCTTGGATGTTGAAATTTTCATTTGTTGAATTTTCTAAATTAATAGTCATTGTACTTCTCTTTTACGTTTAATTAAAGAATTTTTTCAAATAAAAAGCTCTAATAATAAAAACGTACGAAAAATCTACAAATGGACAAGAAAATAGAAAACCTTGGATGCAAGAGTCTTGTAAGAGTGTGAGACTTAACTCTCAATGAAAGCACCAATTTGTGGATGCAAATTTCTTCGTCCTTGTTCTTGGACAAAATTTCACCTACAAAACAAATAACACCTTAGGTCAAGGCCAAGAACCTCACGCGCCCATGATGATTTTTTTTTGGGGGGGGCTTTGGCCGAAGAACCTCTATGCCAAAATTAGAATTTAGAGAGAACAAGTGTTTGGAGAATTTTGAGTATTTAGCAAGAGTGTAGACCTAAGTTTTTAGAGAAAATGGGGTAGTATATATAGGGCATGGGGGGAGAAGGTGGCCGGCCCTTTGTGTGTTTTTGAGTGTATTTTGTAGTTAATTGGTAGTTTAATTAGCCATTAATAGATTAATTAGGTAATAAATCTATTAATTAGCTAATTAACATAATTTAAAAGGAATGTTTTGGGGGTCACCTTATGGAGAAGATGAATGAAATAGGCTTTGAATAAATACTTATTGGGGCACTTTTGACTTGATTGTGGATGATTGTTCACTACTCGCGCGTGGGAATCCTGGTGCTCTTCAAGGGTAATTTTGTCCTTTTTGCCAAAAAAATCCACGTGTCATCTCTTGATTATTTTTGGCTCAACAAATGCCTCCATGCCTGCAGGGTAGCTAGCAGGAAAGGGCAGCAGGTGTAGAGAACTCCAACTTTGATGTAGATTCTCTCTTGGACTTGGAATTAGATTATTCTAGGAAAGGGAAATAAATCACCTTCAAAACCTATTTAAGTCTACCTTAAGTTCCCATTGCATTTTAGGTTCTTTAGTTGACAGAACTTATTCTGCCTTTAGTTAGTTGATAGTGCAATTCAATTCCCATTGCATTTTAGGTTCTTTAGTTGATAGTTCGTAGCACTTGCATTTTTGTACGATTTTGATTTTATTTTCTGCTTTTTCAAAGGAATGTGATGTAGTATAGTGGTGGATCTAAGAAAAATTATTCAGAGAGTCACATGTAAAGTTTACAAATATTTCTTAGACACATAATAACCTTAAAAACTAAACTATAGTTCAATTATTCATAACTTATAGAACAAATAACAATACAAGTTACAATAGCCAACACACGTTTTTATATTTTGAAAACGCTTCATTATAGCTTCATTATCAATGAAAGAATAAACATTGCTCTCAATGTAAACTACCATGCTATCACTCAACCATTGATCTCCCATTTGATTACTATTTGGGCCCAAAATGATATTTCACTACTAGAATTATGCTCATTGCACACCATTTTTTGCACACCCTTTGCAATAGGTGGCCATAGATATAAAGCTGCTACTCTTACTATTTTTTGGTGGCTTTACAGTGGGATGCCATTTATGACAGCCCGTCCCGAATTATTTGTACCGTAGGTGTGAAAAGATGTTTTTGCCCCTAGTGGATATTTGTCTTTTGTGTAGTTGTTTTAGGGGTTTGGCTGGTTGCATCTGGGCCACACATCCATCCTCATCTCCATCACCTTCTCCCGTATACTTTCCCTGTCCTGAAAACTCTCTATCTCTCTCCCTCTTCTTCCTCTTTCATACGGACAAGTACCAAAACCCTTGCAAACATTGCAGATCGAGGTGGAAAGTTATACCTTTGTGTTCGTGAGGACCATACGAGTTCAACCATACCAATTTCAGGTAAGGAATCATTTGATTTCACGTTGAACCAGGGAACCCTGATTTTGGTCATCGTTCATGCACACGTGAAATGTTGTTTTTCAAGGAATTTGAAACTTGTAGGAAGCTTAGTGAGGCCCTTAGGAAGCTTGGGGTGGTTCGTTAGAAGGTTTTGGACGACGGGATCTTGAGTTGTAGCGTGAATTTAAGGGCTTGAAAGTGGTACGGTTTTGTTCTACTTGTTGTAAGCTTCATTTTGGTACCAATTTCATAGAATTTGGTTGAAAAACGAGTGAGAAACGAAGGTTTGAAAATTTTCATGTTTTCCGGCGACGGCACCGAAGGTGTACCGAAGAAGAAGACGGAATATTCTGTCAGTTTGGATGGAATATTCTTAACGATGTTAGGTTAACTTTAACGGAATCTATTAGTTTTAATGGAATATTCCTGACGGCATTAATCGACACAGTCAGTGTGCCTAGCACGTGGTCGCGCATGGGGGGCACGTCTGGCCGTGCCTTGGTCGGCGCGTAGGGGTGCGTGAGACGTCAGAAAATTATTTTTAAAATATAGGGATGTTCGTGAGGTTGAGTAGATCATATTGGTGTATTCATACACCCCATTTGAGCATTGTATGAGAAGTTATTACTTAGTTTTGGTAATGTGCTTTAAATTAACGTTTTTATAGTTGTTTCGCATATAGGTGAGACCTATCCCGAGGACAAGCGCAGTCACTCGAGGCAAGGGGGTTACGACCCTTCCACATACCAGTAAGTGGGCTTTTGGTTTTCCGTATATACCTATATACTTGTGGTTTTTCCCAGAAAATGAAATGGAATGTTTATATGTTTTAAATGCCACGCATTGCGTTTGCCTATCTAATTATGCATTAGTAGTTGCTTATATGTATGTTTGGTGCTGCGAACACACAGGTAAGTGTCAGGTAAGTTATAGTTTATGATGATGATGATTAGTAGTTATGTGAGATTCATAGAGAGCTCATAACATGCACCCCCGGTGTTAGCGCTCCCGCCCAGAGTAGGGCACAGTCCTTCACGTGATGTTCACCTCCCGCACCACACGTTCATCTTAGATCCAAGTTAGGTGCACAGTCTTATCGTACAGACCACTTTAGGTGGTTCTGACTCGTAGGTGACCCACGATTATTCGCCCAATCTTCACGTAATCGTAGCATTTGAGCGTATTTATTTACACCCAGTCATGTTGTACAGACCACTTTAGGTGGTTCCAACTCGTGTGCAGGTATACTTAGTGAGTTGAGGATTTGAGCTCTAGATTCAGCCGTACGGGTCACATTAGGTGACTCTGGCTGACACATTACATTGCATTGATTGACGTTACCTGAGTTATTTACAGTTTATGTAGAGGCATTCGACATGGCATATTTCTGAGAATGTTTTCGGTATATGTGTATATTCTATTTTCTGGAAAACTATACAGGTTTTACGGCAAGGTGTTAGAACTTTTGATAATGAAATGATTTTGAAAAACTTTGTTTTTGCCCACTCACACTTTCTGTTTTGCGCCCCTCCAGGTTCTAGTTTGGTTACTCTTTTGGTGGCTCACGAGGAATCCACGACATATCTGACAGATTATCACCAGTGTAGGACCCCCTCTAGGTGTGTTTAGTTAGTGTTTGTTCCTCTGGACAGCATTAGGCTTTCTATGCTTTGAATATTGTTTTTCACACTTACGCTTGCACATGTATGTTAATTACTCTATGTGTAGTTTGATTTTTATTTATTCGTACTTTTATTATTATCCTTTGCTTCCGGACTGTGCACATGGCTACGTCACCCTCTCGTGACAGTCAGCGCGCCCTGATTTCGGTCGGGGTGTGTCAGTTTGGTATCAGAGCATAGGTTTAGCAATCCTATATATTTTGTGAGTGTTCTAATTGTTTTGGTGTCTTAGGTTAGAAATATGCCGCCTCGTAGGGAACCATGTCGCTCTGCTGAACCTAGTTTCCCCGATGTAGCTCAATTGGGGGAAGTTATCGCTACCACTATTCAGTTAGCGCTCCACCCTCCCCAGAGGACTCTTCTGGAGACCATGTACAATTTGAAGCTGGATAAGTTTGAGGGCCACGAGGGTTTTGAGGGAGCTGAGCGATGGCTGGAACACATTGAAAAGACCTTTCGTGTATTGCATAATCAGGGGAATCTTCCTATTGAGAAGTAGGTTGAGACGACATCATGGTTATTGGGTAAGGAATCGCCATCTTGGTGGGAATAGGAGGTCTGTCGTTTTACCCCAGAGGAAATGACTGATTGGGAGGTATTTAGGTAGTTATTTCGGAAAAGGTTTGTGCCTTCTGAGTACATAGATCGTAAAAAGCAAGAATTCACTGAGTTGAGGCAAGGGAAATTGACGGCGAACGAGTATTATTGGAGGTTTACTGATTTATCCCGTTACTATCCGAAGGTTGCTGCCAATCCAGGTGAGATGCTTCGTCGTTTTCGTTTGGGTACTAAGAAAAAGTGGCATTCTATGGCGACCACTACCCCTTGCGACTCTTACCAGGAGTTCTATGAGATTCTGTTGAAGATTGAGGATTCTGAGAACATGCCCAGCTAGAGTGAGGAAGAAGAAAATGATGGCAATCAGAGGAAATACGACAAGGGCAAAGGTTAGGCATCTCTAGGACCTCACAAGACCCAGAGTTTTAAGCGAGGTAGGACTAGTTCCAGTTCTTCTAGCAGTGATTTTAGTGCCATTGGTCAGGGAAGAGAAGGTAGATTTGCTAGGGGTCCTAGATGCCAGAGGTAGGGTGATACTAGTAGAGGAAGAGCTCCGTTGTGCCGCATGTGTAATAATCGGCATTTTGGTGAGTGTAGGAGAGGCAGCAGTGGTTGTTTCACTTGTGGGCAGATGGGACATCGAGCTGCAAATTGTCCCCAGAGTCACCAGCAGTCTTTCTTGCCACCACCTGCGCCGATCTAGCATGTCCCTGGCTCTGGTAGTTATAGTCAAACGAGTCGTAGTGGTGCCTATTATTATCAGGGTATTGTCGTTCCTTATGCTCCAGGACAGTATCCATATCCCTAGGATCTGTATTCTCAGACTAGGTATCCCCAGTATTCTGGGGGTTATATGCCGTATCCTCCAATTCCAGCGGGTGGATCTCAGTGGTACCAGGGAAGACACCCTTAGCAGGGGGAGATTGCTGCTAGTAGTGTGGGATCTTCAAGACAGTCTGGTCATCCTAATTAGGGGCGTAATGTGCAGAGTCGAGGTAGTCAGACTAGCAGAGGTCGTGGTGGACGGCGACAGACCCAGGGGCGTATCTACAATATCTCTCTGCAGGATGCTCAAAATAATCCAAACTTGATCATGGTTATGTTAAATATTGTTGGTTTTTTGCTAGAGTATTGATTGACTGTGGTGCTACACATTCTGTTATTTCTCATACATTTGCTCAAGTAACGCAACCTCACCCTACACCTCTAGCGTATGATTTAGAGTTTACTATGCCTAGAGGGGAGAGATGTATTGTTGATTGTGTGTACCCAAGATGTTCAGTGATGGTGGAGGATGTTGTTATGCCAGCTGACCTTATCCCGTTAGATATTGTTGATTTTGATGTGATTTTGGGCACAGATTGGTTGTATTTCAATCATGCCAATATAGATTGTTACGAGAAGATAGCTACATTCCATCGTCCTGGATTACCTGTGGTTACTTTTTTGGGTGAGCAGAGTGGGGTGAGACATGGCATTATTTCTACTGTGCGAGCAAAAAGGTTGTTATCAAAAAGGTGTCAGGGATACTTAGCTCATGTAGTGTTGAACGATGTTGCTCCTAGTAGTGTGGATGATGTAAGGGTAAGCAGGCATTTTCCTGATGTTTTCCCTGATGATTTACCTGGATTGCCGCCAGACCAAGATGTAGAGTTCACCATTGATTTGCTTCTAGGTACTAATCATATATCCTTGACTCCTTATCGAATGGCTTCTGCTAAGTTGAAGGAATTGAAAATCCAGTTGCAGGAAGTAGTGGATAAAGGTTTTATTCAGCTTAGTACTTCACCCTGGGGAGCTCCAGTGTTGTTTGTGAGGAAGAAAGATGGGACTTTGAGGCTATGCATTGATTACCGGCAATTGAATCGGGTAACAATTAAAAGCCGTTATCCATTGCCACGTATAGATGGTTTGTTTGATCAGCTTCGAGGTGCTTGTGTATTTTCCAAGATTGATTTAAGGTCTGGTTATTATCAATTGAAGATCAATAGTGAGGATGTCCTTAAGACAGCTTTCAGGACTCATTATAGTCATTACGAGTTTCTGGTAATGCCATTTGGATTGACGAATGCACCAGCAGCTTTTATGGATTTGATAAACCGAGTATTCCAGCTGTATTTGGATAGATTTGTCATTGTCTTTATTGATGATATTCTGGTATACTGTAAGTCTAAATCTGAGCATGTTCGACATCTTACCTTGGTGTTGAAAAGGTTGAGGGAACACCAACTATATGATAAGTTTAGCAAGTGTCAATTTTGGTTAGATCAAGTGGCATTTTTGGGACACGTCATATCTGCTCAAGGTATTTTGATGGATCCTTAAAAGGTAGCAGCAGTGGAGAAATGGGAGCAACCACGAACCGTCATTGAGGTGAGGAGTTTTCTTGGCTTAGCAGGCTATTACCGACGATTTGTAAAGGATTTTTCCGTGATTGCTTTACCACTGACAAGGTTAACGAGGAAGGATGTTAAATTTGAGTGGGATGACAATTGTGAGCAGAGTTTTCAGCAATTGAAGTATTGTGTCACTCATGCACCTATTTTGGCACTCCCAGACGATAGTGGTAATTTCGAAGTCTATAGTGATGCTTCCTTAAATGGTCTGGGATGTGTGCTGATGTAACATGGTAGGGTGATTGCTTATGCTTCATGACAATTGAAGCCTCATGAGTTGAATTACCCAACATATGATTTGGAGTTTGCGGCCATTATCTTTGCTTTGAAGATGTGGAGACATTATCTTTATGGAGAAAAATGCAAGATCTTTACGGATCATAAGAGTCTTCAATATCTTTTCACGCAGAGAGATCTTAATCTTCGTCAGTGAGGGTGGTTGGAACTACTTAGTGATTATGATTGCACGATTGATTATCACCCTGGTCGCGCAAATGTGGTAGCTGATGCACTTAGCAGAAAATCTCAGGGCCGTATTAATGCGTTATACGCTAGTCGTGTTCCTCTTCTTGCAGACTTGAGATCAACTGGGGTGAGGTTAGAGGTAGAAGATCAGGAGGTAGCCTTACTTGCTAATTTTCAAGTTAGGCCGATTTTAATTGATCGTGTACTTGAAGCCCAGATGGTTGATGATGAGACTCAAGAAATAATTCAAGCAAGGAATCAGGGGGAAAAGAAAGACCTCAAAGTTCATGAATCGGATGGCATACTTATGCAGGAAAGTAGAATGTTTGTGCCAAATAATTTGAAATTAAAGAAAGCAATTCTTGATGAAGCTCATATCTAAGCTTATGCAATGCATCCAGGAGCTACTAAAATGTATCATACCATTCGACCATTTTATTATTGGCTGGGTATGAAAAGAGATATAGTTGAGTATGTGAGTAGGTGTGCCGTATACCAACAAGTTAAAGTCGAAAGGAAGAAGCTGTTTGGGTTGTTGCAGCCGTTTCCCGTTCCAGAGTGGAAATAGGAAAACATTACTATGGATTTTGTGTACAAGCTTCCGCGTATACATAATGGTTTTGACGGCATTTGGGTGATAGTTGATTGGTTCACTAAGTCAGCACATTTTATTCCAGTGAGGGAAAAGTATTCTTTGGGCCGATTAGCTGAATTATTCATATGGAAGATTGTGAAGTACCATGGTGTTACAGTGAGTATTGTCTCGGATAGTGACCCAAGATTTACTTCTAAATTTTAGGTGGCTTTTCAGGAAGCTTTGGGTACGAGATTGCTTTATAGTACGGCATATCATCCTCAGACAGACGGACAATCAGAGAGGACCATTCAGACGTTGGAGGATATGTTGAGATCTTCGGTGTTGCAGTTTGGCGATGCTTGGCATAAGCGGTTGGATTTAATGGAATTTGCCTACAACAACAGTTTTCATTCAAGTATCGGCATGGCACCATTTGAGGCGCTGTATGGTAAATCTGGTCGAACACCCTTATGTTGGTCTGAGGTCAGAGAAAGAGTTTTGGTGGGCCCCGAGATTGTTGAATAGACTACTCAAAATGTTCAGGTAATCAAGTCTAACCTGAAAGCGGCCCATGATTGACAAAAGAGCTTAGCGGACCGGCATGCCACTGACAAAATGTATGAAGTGGGTGATTGGGTGTTTTCGAAGCTCTCACCGTGGAGAAGTGTTGTACGGTTTGGAAAGAAATGTAAGCTATATCCCAGGTATATCGGACCATATATGATCTCGAGCGAGTTGGTGAAGTGGCGTATAGGCTTGAGTTGCCTTCTGAGCTGGCTAAAGTGCATAATGTGTTTCATGTGTCCATGCGTCATCATTATGTTTCGGATCCGTCTCATGTGATACCTCCTCAACCATTGGAAATTAATCCGGATTTGACTTATGATGAAGAACCAGTAACGATTCTAGATTGGAAGGAAAATGTTCTGAGGAACAAGATTGTGAATTTAGTGAAAGTTTTGTGGATGAATCACTCAGCAGAGAAGGCTACTTGGGAGACAGAAGATTGGATAAGAGATTTGTACCCTCGGTTGTTCTTTGATCACTAATGGTTAGTGTGAGTGGTTGTTTTGAATTTCAGGATGAAATTTTATTAAGGTGGGTAGGTTGTGACAGCCCGTCCCGAATTATTCGTACCGTAAGTGTGAAAAGACGTTTTTGCCCCTAGTGGATATTTGTCTTTTGTGTGGTTGTTTTGGGGGTTTGGCTGGTTGCATCTGGGCCACACATCCATCCTCATCTCCATCACATTTTCCCTTATACTTTCCCTGTCCCGAAGACTCTCTCTCTCTCTCTCTCTTTCTCTTCTTCCTCTTTCGTATGGACAAGTACCAAAACCTTTGCAAACATTGCAGATCGAGGTGAAAAGTTATACCTTTGTGTTCGTGAGGACCATACAAGTTCAACCATACTAATTTCAAGTAAGGAATCATTCGATTTCACGTCGAACCAGGGAACCCCGATTTTAGTCACTGTTCATGCACACCTGAAATGTTGTTTTTCAGGGAATTTGAAGCTTGTAGGAAGCTTAGTGAGGCCCTTAGGAAGCTTGGGTTGGTTCATTGGAAGGTTTTGGACGTCGAGATCGTGAGTTGCAAGTTTGGCAGATTTTGTGAAGTTTCTTCGGCGAGATTCATGAATTTCAGGGCTTGAAAGTGGCAAGGTTTTGTTCTACTTGTTGTAAGCTTCATTTTGGTACGAATTTCATGGAATTTGGTTGAAAAACGAGTGAGAAACGAAGGTTTGAAAATTTTCATGTTTTCCGACGACGGCGACAGCATCGGAGGTGTGCCGAAGAAAAAGACGGAATATTCCGTCAATTTGGACGAAATATTCTTAACGGCATTAGGTTAATTTTAACGGAATCTGTTAGTTTTAACGAAATATTCTTGACAGCGTTAACTGACGCCGTCAGTGTGCCTGGCACGTGGCCCCACGTGGGGGGCGCGTCTGGCCGTGCCTTGGCAGGCGCGTGGGGGCGCGTGAGATGTTAGAAAATTATTTTAAAAATATGGAGATGTTCGTGAGGTTGAGTAGATCACTTTGGTGTATTCATACACCCCATTTGAGCATTGTATGAGAAGTTATTACTTAGTTTTGGTTATGTGCTTTAAATGAACGTTTTTATAGTTGTTTCGCATATAGGTAAGACCTATCCCGAGGACGAGCGCAATCACTCGAGGCAAGGAGGTTATGACCCTTCCACATACTAGTGAGTGGGGTTTTGGTTTTCTGTATATGCCTATATACTTGTAGTTTTTCCCAGAAAATGAAATGGAATGTTTATATGTTTGAAATGCCACGCATTGCATTTGCCTATCTATTTATGCATCAGTAGTTGCATATATGTATGTTTGTGTTGCGGACGCACAGGTAAGTGTTAGGTAAGTTATAGTTTATGATAATGATGATTAGTAGTTATGTGAGATGCATAGAGAGCTCATAACCTGCATCCCCGATGTTAGTGCTCTTGCCCAGAGTAGGGCACAGACTTTCACGTGATGTTCACCTCCCGCACCACACACTCATCTTGGATCCAAGTTAGATGCACAGTCTTGTCGTACAGACCACTTTAGGTGGTTCCGACTCGTAGGTGACCTGCGATTATTCGCCCAGTCTTCACGTGATCGTAGCACTTGAGCGTATTTATTTAAACCCAGTCTTGTCGTACAAACCACTTTAGGTGGTTCCGACTCGTGTGCAAGTATAGTTAGTGAGCTGGGGATTTAAGCTCTAGATTCAGCCGTACAGGTCACATTAGGTGACTCCAGCTGACATATTACATTGCATTGATTGACATTACCTGAGTTACTTACAGTTTATGTAGAGGTATTTGACATGGCATATTTCTGAGCATGTTTTCGATATATGTGCATATTCTATTTTCTGGGAAACTATACAGGTTTTACGGCGAAGGGTTAGAACTTTTGATAATGAAATGATTTTGAAAAGCCTTGTTTTTGCCCACTCACACTTTCTGTTTTGCGCCCCTCCAGGTTCTAGTTTGGTTACTCTTTTGGTGGCATATCTGACAGATTATCACCAGTGTAAGACCCCCTCTGGGTGTGTTTAGTTAGTGTTTGTTCCTCTGGACTGCACTAGGTTTTCTATGCTCTCAATATTGTTTTTTCACACTTACGCTTGCACATGTATGTTAATTACTCTATGTGTAGTTTGATTTTTATTTATTTGAACTTTTATTATTGTCCTTTGCTTCCGCACTATGCACATGGCTATGTCATCCTCTTGTGACGGCCAGCACACCCTGATTTCGATCGAGGTGTGTCACCACTGATATCAGTGGCCTTTAGAAATCAGCCACCAATAATTAGTGTCTGTTAACTAACTTTATTTCTTAAAATTACACCAAAAAGTTTTTATGTGTTTTTTCAACTTTGGGACCTGTTTTTTTATTTCTTTTTCAGTCTTCTCCTTTTTATTTGTCAAAAATAATTGTTTTTTCATTTAATAATCCTATTCTACCGTAGTTTCACCCCTAAATAAATACGAAGTTAGACAACCCTAATTTTCAACCCAGCCGTTCTCTCTCTTTCTCCTCCCTGAGCTCAACTCCTCGCCTCCTCCCTAACCCTTTCGATGGATCGATGGCTTGGTGTGGGATTTGGTGAGGGGAAGACGTGTGGCTTATAGAGAGAGAGAGAGAGAGAGAGAGAGAGAGAGAGAGAGAGAGAGAGAGAGAGAGAGGCATTCGGTGAAGGGAAGGCATGCTGCTTGCAGAAATGAAGGAGGGAGGGAGGTAGGAGAAGACGAAAAGCAACTGCAGCAAGTTCATGGACAGAGTCACAGCAATGAAGACCCCTCGGCAGCAGATTCAAGTCAATCTAGGTAAAGTCATGGCCTTCAACCCTCATCAAAGCTTCCCTTTCAACCCTTTCTCCAGGTTATTTTTTACTTATATTATTCAATTTATCTCTATTTTTTGTGGCTGAATTTGGCTTCTTGGATTGCAAAATTCTTCAATTCCAAGTTTGAATACTTCAATTTTGATTTATGGCGGCAATTTTTATTTTCTATTGGGTCTAAGACTTGGAAACTCAATATCTTTGTGATATTAGATTAACATAGTTAAACTATTATTTCTTTTGGTGGGCATGTCTAAATTTCTGTATTTGTGCTGTTGGGGTGTCTTATCTGGTGAAGTGTTTAAAATCCTTATAATAACTGATTTAATAGGTTGAATATGTATCCAAGGATTCCTTCCAATAAGGTCTGAACTATTTTGTTTAATTAATGAAAACAGGTCACTTCTCTCTATGGTGGTCCCTTAGAGTTTTTGTTTATCGTGGAAAGCACAGAAAACCCTGCTTATCGGGCTGTATCTATGACACTATCAAAGCTTAGGTATACGCAACAATAATCATGGTTTCTTTAATATAAGAAGAACATCTAGGACAAGTCATGTATAATATATGCTTGGAAGCTCAAGTTTAATGCATAAAATTTTTTAGGTTACATGTGTTCCCAGATTGATCTGTTTTACTTGTATGAAGAGGTTAATGCTAAGATTGTTATGGTTGGTATTTCAACAACCTGCAGTAAGAAAATTCACAACCAATTGGTATGTACCTGATTAAAATAATTTACGCTTTGCTACCATGCTGGTGCAATAGCAAGGTCTTGCACAGTTGTAAGTGTTATCTTATCAGATCATTATGTACCTATAATTGTTCTATACGATAAGTTTCTTTTCTGTATGGAATACATGAATATAAATTTATTACCAAGTCTTAATGGTGTAGGGTATATGTAAATGAATTCAATTAGAACTCACTTTTTTGTTTTCTATTTTGTAGCTGCCTTGATCATTAGTTGGTGATCTCTTGTATTAGAATTTCCTGATTTTTTGAGTTTCTGAAAAAAGAGAAAATGTTATTGCATTTATATGTGTGAGTATGCGCGCGTTCTTCACTGATATTCCATTCTCATTTCTATTCCCTTATTCATATGTAAATGCTTTGTTGTATCTTGTCATCTGCCCATTGGTCATAAATATAGTGTCTATGCTTTCTTTATCTTATTCTTGAATACCCACGCTGATTGGGAGATCATTTGTTGTTTCAAGGTTGAAGGTGGTCTGCATATTCATGAACTTGTCAATTTAATATGTTCTTAGTTGAAGTTGCAGAAGGGTTGCACTGAATTTGTGGAGATTTTTGTATGGTAAATTATGACTGCAAACCCCTTGAAAATCTACTTTTCCCTGGTATTTATGTGATCATATCTCAGTGTTGTCCTCAACTCCAATCACTTTCAGTTGGACTTGAGTTAACGTTATTCTTATGAAATTTGTGGGTTTGATTTTGGGTGCAGGCTGTAGCTAATGATCAGATTCAAGTTATTGAGATGATTAAGCTCCTGGAAACAAAGGGTTCGAAGACTTTTTAAAGTTTGGTTCCAACATTTGTACAAAATTCTATAAAATATTAGTTATGCAAATTTATAGTTGTATTCTTATATTTTAATGATATAACAATTTGTTTTCTCACCAAAAATAGAAAAAGAAATATGATATTCCAATTTGGGTGCCCACATAAGGCATCCTTTTTTTTAATATTATTTTGCAACTTTGCCACCGATGTGAATTAGGGTGGCACTGCAGGAAAGGTACCAATGCAATATTGGTAGTCATTGTTACAATAGAGTCATCTACATAGGCCACACTCTCTAGTTTAGTGGGTGCTTGGTGGCCATAAAGGTTTGCCACCAATGTGAGTGGCAACACTTGACAATAGCCACCAATAAAAGGGGTGGCTTTTAGCCAAATTTCTAGTAGTGTTTTAGGCCGAGCTTGGGGTTCTCGGTTCAATTAGAAGTATCAAGAATATTTTGGCATGGGTCGAGCCCAGTAGAGTTCGGCCGAGGCCTATCAGAATGTGATTTCCTCTTGGATAAAGATGAAATGGTCTAATCCTAATACAAGATGGACTCTCTAGAGTTTAAATAACTTCTGCGTCAGAGAAGATGTCGAACTTCAAGGGATGAATCTGAATGATTAAAGAGTCTAGTTCAAAGTCCCATAGAGGTTAAGATTGGTCGATACCGAATCAGATTGGGATGAGGAATTTCAGTCCGAGTGAAATTCTAGTTCAATTGTTTGGGAAATCACTATTATAAATAGAGAGTGGGATGCATCATTCAAAGCCCCTTCAATTCAACACACAACTGCCATGCGCAAACCTCTTAAACACCTTGAGATTTTTATTTTCTTTTTCCCGCCGACATATCTTCAGTTTGGATAAACAGCACTGTGAAGGCAACCAGCAACATCTTCAGTTTGAATAAATAGAACTGGAGTAGTAGAATCAGCCGACCGAGAAGCACCTTCAGTTTGGATAAACAGCACTGCTTTGAGACCGACTAGTTATTTATCTAAGTCTCGGTTGACAAGGATTTCCGATTCCTTGTTGGAAGAGATCATCTCATTAGCCTTCTAGGCGAAGTGAGGTGTTACTAGGTTACTACATTCGGCACATTGAAACCAGAATTTGATATTGAACTTCACATAATTAGTAGTTTTGTCTTCAGGGTCTACAACCTGAAGGCCAAGATGTGTTCCTTCCTCGGCCGCAGTCGTGAGATCAAGAAGTCAGCAGCGCGCCCAACACCACATCAACATATTTTACTCGCCGACCAAACTGAGTTGACGAGTTAGCACACCCCGCATTTAATCGAATGACGTAATTAGTTTATTAATTACTCAGCCTGCGCGCCACGTAGGTAGGTAGTTTTTGGGTCAACAATTACACAATAGACTCTTCACAATATTCATAGGAAAAGTGGCTCTCTCTACTGAAGCAGTAGTAACCAGTAAAACCAAAGCAATGTAATTAGCAAATACACATGATTATTATTATTATTTTGGTTGTTCGTGTTTTTCTTGTTTTATTAAACCAACTTGCCTAAAATGACATCGCTTTGATCAGGTAATATTTAAAAATAATAAATAAATAAATAAATAAAATAATAATAATAATAATAATAAGAGCTACTCTTCTTTCAGACATTTTATCAAATAATTGAAGGACATGTATAAATTCAATTCCAATCTTTAAAGGGACAACACCCAAGTTATCCATGGACATTTATTAAAGTTCGAGGTTAGCTGACCCCTTACCCCTTAGTCCATCTGCCAATGATTCAGTATCAGTCTTCATGATGAAAAACATATGATTTCATACATGTAAATTTTGAAATGTTTAGTTTCAAAAGAAGAAAAATAACTGAACCGAACCCAAACTGAACCGATAAAACCGAATCAAAGTCAAACTGAACCATAAAAAAAAAAAAAACAAACAATAACTCCTTATCGATTTTCAATTTCGGCAAAAATTGAGTCGATTGAAACCGAACCACACCAACATGTACACCTGTCAACTTTTGAATATTTTCCTTTTATGAGAGAGAACATTAACAATGAAGCTGTAAAGAAAGTGAGAAAAAGAAAAGCAAACTAAAAAGTGAAGGACCTTGTGGGTGATCATTGATCGTTCTTGGGATGTAGGTGAAGCCCCAGACATGCCATCATTGCTGCTTCTTAACAAAGTAGAATATTTCCCCTTTTCTTTTTCTTTAGCAACAAATTAAAGAAATAAAGATACATATATAGCATGATATGTCATTGTGCACAAGAACTAGAACAAGTGAGTTTATTCCATCACTCATCTCTCTACTTTCCAATCCCGATGGCAACCTCCCCGGAACCAATCTCCGAAAACCCTGTTGATTTTCGTGCCCCGCCGCCTTCTCCCGTTGCCTCTGGTCGCCTATCATCAGTCGCAAACGATGAAGTCCTCACCGAATTCCTCGAGCACTCCCTCCAAGTCCCTGACCTCATCTTGCCAGACAAGTTTTTCCCCAAGCAAATATCTATTGAAAACAATCCTCCCACAATTGATTTTGGAGCCCTGAATTCGGATGGATGTGACGCTAGTCTTTGCAAGGTGGTGGAGTCCATAGCAAGAAATGGATGCTTTCAGCTGGTGAACCATGGAATTTCAAGTGAGCTTGTGAGGCCATTGCAGGCTGCCGCCACGGGAATTTTTAGCGTGTCACCGGAGACGAGGGCTGAGGTTACTAGGTCACCGGAGAAGCCATACGGGTTCGAGGAAGTTCATGCTGAGGAGGCTGACCATGTATTGAGTGAAGAGTTTGTTTGGTGTAGAGACCAAGGCTTGAAGTTGGCAATGGATGGAATTGCCCCAATTGGATATTCAAATTTCAGGTACTTATAACCGCCAGTTTTAAAGAATCTTAATTTTTTTTATCAGAACGGACTTCCAACTTGTGACTAACTTCAATACTAGAAAGAGAAATATTATTAAACTAACATAACTAGTTAGTTATGGAAAATTTTATATAATTTTGGTTTTAACATTTTTTTATTAAAATAAAGCATGTCGATCGATCGGACGAAATGTTACAATCCCAAACTTTTTGCTGTGCAGTGAAAAACTAGAGACCCTTATGACAAATATTGAGAAAGTCTGTGAGAAAATTCTACTAAGCTTGTTGATTAATTCTCAAGAAAAAATCATTCATGGAGAAAGCAAAAATGATGAAATGGTGCAAAGGAAAGAAGTTGGGACAGTTTGTTGCTTGTACAAGCATAGCCAGAATGTGTTACAAGATGAATGGGATAAGTCTCTGAGATATGATGTGATTAAGATGCTGATTAGAGGGACTGATTACTCTCATGCCTTGTGTTTACATATCTGTGATGGTTCTTCAGAGTTCCATGTTTACTCCAAGAAAGGTTGGGTTTCTTTTATCCCAGTTAAAAATGCCCTAATAGTCACCACTGGGGACCAAATACAGGTAATTAAATTAACTTTGGATTACTGTGTATTATGTATATAATTCAAAGTTCTAATTATAAAGCCAACATTATAACTACTTGGTCACCTAAATGGCATATATTGCTTTAGTTTGTATGCTACATTGTTTTCAAAGTTTGTGAATATATTTGCTTTTAGTGTCTAAAGGTTGCAATAAAGTCGGGTATTCCCTTGCTTTGTAGCAATTCATTTGATGGCTGCAAGCCCACCATCATGAACATTTGTACCCCTTCTACCATCATTATATTTTGTAATTTTATATCTAATGCCACCTATTCAGAGATGCCCTCGTCGAAATATTCCCCCCCCCCCCCCCCCACCGCCCCCCCACCCACACACACACACACACACATATATATATATATATATATTCCTCAAATTATTTTATTGGAGATTCTTTGTAAGACTCACTCAACATTGTACTTCAACGATCCAGTTATCTATCTTTTAGGTCGTTCCTCAAAGATTATTTATACCAAAAATCACTCAACTCCAAAATCATTTGACCTTTGGATTGAAGAATAGTTGTACAATGTCTCTTTGAAAAACCGTATTCATCAATTTTCTTCACTACAATTAAATGTCTTAGTGGTTTTGCATTTGTCTGAGTTTTTGCAAAGATAATCTATGAATAATGTACTAAAATATAGACAATTTGTATCGTTAAAAAAATTATAGAATATGATGTCCCTCAATTAAGCTTATTTGAGAGACCCCTCAACAGAAGTAGACTATATATGTGTGTGTGTGTGTGTATTTTGCTTAGAAATAAAATGATGCAATTTGAGGTGTCCTCAAATAAGCTAATTGAATTTCTTTGTTTTTTAAAAGGCATGGAGTGGCAGCCAGTATAAGCATGTGATTGGAAGGCCAATCTTTAAAGGTGAGGAGGAATTTATTTCAATGGCTTTCCTCTATTCTCCCCCAAGCTTCATTACAAACTCCCAAAGCAGCAAGGAAAATACTATTTCACTTGGTCAACAAGTTATAGTGGCTATACTTCTTACTCTTGTCTACCAATTTTCAGTATACTTGTCAAGCCATTTCTGATGCATTTACTCGTCAAGTTATTTCAAATTTTCAAATAGGGTAGTATATACATGTGAATGTGTGGATGTATTTTGGATGATCTTGGAATTATTTTATACATTGTAACTTTGCAAATTTGAAGTTAATAGTAAGCTTTAGTCTTCATGATGATTTATATCATTTTTTTAGTTGGATAAAATTTTATTAAAATGATCAAGAATTTACATAGGACAGACATGTCAACATTCTCAAAATAAACCTTGTCAAGGAAAAATGATATGGGAAATCTCTAGAGCAATACCAAGAAGCCACACATGACCCGGACTCGTATATCCACATGGACACCAAAATCGAGGCATACTAGTTGACACCCAAAAAGTGACGAAGCCATATAAGCAAGTGATATGTAAAAAGAACAAATGAATTAAAGTCCGAAATTAAACTAAGACTAGAGTGCGTCGAGAGTGTAATGAACCTTTAATAATACATGTAATGCAATCAAAAACCTAATTATGCACAGTGGAAGAATACTAATGTAACACATCCAAAGATATCAATTAAATTTACTAAGAATAGTCTCTATTTTGATGAGAGAAGATTATGCCGCCATGCCTAGTGTCAAGAGCTCCAAAATCTACCAAGTCTTGGAGAGACACAAAACAGAAAGTATGAGCAGCAAAAATGTAGATTTCTAAAATGAATTGTCCCTTTCAAACATAAAGTACTAGTTTGGTACTAAGGTACTTTTATAAAAAGTGTGACTTCCCACATGACCCAAGGGAGTGATCCTTAAATGTATATTCTCATCCCTACCTAGCACGAGGCTTTTTGGGAGCTCACTGGTTTCGGGTTCCATAGGAATTCCAACGTTAAGCGAGTAGTGCGCGAGAGCACTCGCATGATGGATGACCCATTGGGAAGTTCTCGTGTGAGTTCCTAGAAACAAAACCGTGAGGGCGTGGTTGGGGCCCAAAGCGGACAATATCGTGCTACGGTGGAGTCGGGCCCGGGAAGTGGTCCCGCCCAGGCGGGGATGTGACAAAAGTGGGTATCAAAAAAAGCTGAGCTCAAAAATGTGTTTGGTAAACACTTAAAAATAGCTTATTTTCACAATTTTGGATGAAAAAAAGCTGAAAACGTGAAGCAGCATAAATGTTGGATTATATGTTGAATGTTGGATTATGATTTCTTGTTAAACGTTCGATTATGCCAAAGCGGACAATATCGTGCTACGGTGGAGTCGGGCCCGGGAAGTGGTCCCGCCCGGGCCAGGATGTGACAAAAATGGGTATCAAAAACAGCTGAGCTCAAAAAAGTGTTTGGTAAACACTTAAAAATAGCTTATTTTCACAATTTTGGAAGAAAAAAAGCTAAAAACGTGAAGCAGCATAAATGTTGGATTATATGTTGAATGCTGGATTATGATTTCTTGTTAAACGTTCGATTATGCCAAAGCGGACAATATCGTGCTACGGTGGAGTCGGGCTCGGGAAGTGGTCCTGCCCGGGCCGGGATGTGACAAAAAGTGGGTATCAAAAAAAGCTGAGCTCAAAAAGGTGTTTGGTAAACACTTAAAAATAGCTTATTTTCACAATTTTAGATGAAAAAAAGCTAAAAACGTGAAGCAGCATAAATGTTGGATTATATGTTGAATGTTGGATTATGATTTCTTGTTAAACGTTCGATTATGATTTCTTGTTAAACATTGGATTATATGCTTAAGATAAAGTTTATAAATATTTTTCTTATAAAAATAAAGTAGATTTAGTAATTCACCCTTAAATTAATGGCACATCTCGTATTATATCATTTTTTATCATTTCACACAGTCGCAGCTATTTTGACATAAAAATTTACCAAATACTATAATACTTAAAAGGAAATTTTTGTAATATTGCATTCAATGAGAGAGTATTATAGTATAATCCATAAATTTGAAATTTTTATGATTTCATGTGATCGATTAATTATGTGCACATTTTAGACTTTTTTAATTAATTAAAATCATTAAAATCTTAAAACAAGGTTGTGGGCTTTGTTTTCCACTCAAGGTTGTGTCATGATACAATCTCTATATGTGAGTATATACATTATATATCTGATGAGCCTTTATATTTATTTTTTGAACAATCGATATTATTTATATTGAAGGAAGGGGACGAGCTTAGCCTCATAATGAACTAGCAATAATGTGGTTCAAATTTGCCTTTCATGAGAATCGAACTTTAAAACATTTCACTGCAGAAGAATACCACTAAACTATAATATTAAATGACAATGATCTCTATATTTTAAGAACTCATTTTTCGATCTATTTAAGATTCATTGACGGTAATTGTCTTTATTTCGGACTCCGCTGGAGATGTTTTTAGACCGACAGAAATAGAGAGCATCGGTTTGCGAGAAAACCTATACAAAGTTGAACGGCCAAAGATTGAAGGGTTCGATAATCGGGAGAGAGGTCCGCCGGGAGATACATCGACCTCTCTCCTTGGGAGTAGAAACACGAAAACCCAGTGGAGAAAAGGTATTTGACATCACTGACATCACTGACATCACTCTCACTCATTTTGCATCAGATTAGAATCTCAGTTCGACAGAGATGGACAATTTTCGTACAAGAAAAAGAGATACAATGAATTCTCTCTCTGTTTTCACTCACTCTGAGGTAAAAAATTTCTCACCCCTTCTTATGATTCCTTCAATTGGGTACTTTCAGCTCTCTGTTCTCTGATTCATCAAAAATTTCCAATCTTTGGCTTTAAATTCAGCTGCTGCTAATTGGGGTTTTCTACATTTGGTTGTGTTTTATATGATAGTGCTTGGTGTTGGACTTTTCCTTTTTATGGTAAATTTAGTTTTTGTTTCATTAAACAAGCTTTTGGGTTGTATTTTTTACTGGATTTGATGTTAAAGTTTGAGGCTTTTCTCTCTATCTCTCTGTTTTGTTTGTTGTTTTCGCTGTTTATATTTTTCCCCATGTTACCTTTACATATATAATAAGATGTATACACAAATGTCGTCATTTGGATGAAAGAAAATGTAACTTTTGAAGTGTAGGGAGCTCACCATGTATTAACTCATCATTTCTGTTTTTTTCAAATTCTGTATTGGATGATATTTGGTGTTTGATGAGTCAAATTATTCCCCATGTTTCAAATATCCTATCTACCGAGAAGCAACTATGGTTGCAGATGGATTCGCTACTCTTTAGTAAATTTCCTACTACATTTATTCCTAGGTTCAGTTATGGCTTATGGTTTTAGGACCCGAAGAGGATCCGCTCTATAATTTTCGCATTCAGTTATTCAAAGGATGATTTCTGTATCAGATATTGATTGTATTTTTCCTTTTAGTAGATTATGGAAATGGAGAATTTAATTAAGCATGTCGGAAAGCAATCACTTACTCAGGAGTTTTTCCAAGACCTTGCAACAAGTTTCAGGTGATTCTGTAATGCTAAATAGTATAGGTTATAGCCTGAATTGGCCAGACACATTTGTTTTATTTTCTTGTCAAAAAAGAAAATAAAAAGAATGATTTCTTGGAATTAAATATGCATACTTATACAGAACAGGGTTTTTCCAAGTACGCGCCTTTTATTAAGTTTTTCGCATTGCTCTGTCTTTTCAGTTGCGCTCCAATCCGTGCTGGAAAACCTGATGTAACATGGGAACAGGTTAGTCATTTATTTTTACGTTTTCGTTGCTTAATCTTATTGTTTATACTGGAGCATTTTGTAATGTTATGAGTTCGTATTTTGTTCTAGGTGCAAAGTTGGTTCCAGGACAAACAAAAAGAGCTGCAACCCAAAAGTACTTCCTCGCCTAATGCTGTCGAGTTATTGGTTGATTTTTCAGATTCAAATGTCTCAAGAAATGCACCTCAAGTTTCTCAGAAGCCAAAAGGTTATCCTTTTTGTCAGTATGGATGAAGCTGTAGAAAATGTGGTGTTGAATATTGAATGGCTTTTCCAAGTTAAATGCAAATTTTGATTTTATCATGTAGTCAAAATTATTTCTATGCTAACATCAAGCAACATGAATAATATTTGATGATATTACTTTCAAGTTCCTTAAAATTCCAAATCAGAATGGCATCAGCTTGGAGCCCTTTGAAAGCCATTGTAGCATGTCAGTGCTATCTTGGCAGAGAAGGGCAGGTGGGTTAAGAGCTCGGTCAATCTCGAAGTCTAAGACCTAATTGATTAATTTGTGATGCTACAGTATTATCAACACAATTCTTTTAACAACTTGTGGCTTTGTCTACGTGATGTTACTCAATCGAGGGGTCTTCAGAAGCCATAATTATACGTTTTTTGAAGTGCTATAAATGCTATTTTATTACTCAAATTACTAGTTGTCTGATAGGTGGTGCACTTTCTCTGCATATTGATTGACTGGATTCTGATTGCAATATATTTCTGTGGTCAACCTTTCGTCTGCTACGCCTTACATAAATTAGTTATATGCGATATATTGTTTTACCTTTCTTTTGTCATGTTTCATTCTTTTTGTGTAAAATTTTTGCTTACTTTATTTTTCCTGTCATATTATCTTTTCACGTATGGTGCAGTGGTAAATGTTATTTCTCGCTTTCCAGGATTTTGTGTTCATTATTTCTGTTATCATCTTTACATGGAAAGAGATATTTTCACGTGCATGGTCTTCTGCAACATATGTTTAAAATCTTTATCTGTTATATAGAATGCTTATGTTGTCCTTAGGTCACTATTTATGTTGAATTTTTCAGTTATGATACTGGGACATTATTTCTTAACATGTAATCTCAGAAAAACTTTATCATGCAGAGCAGTTAAATGGGGAATCTTCAATCTATGTCTGATTTCTCATCGAAAATCTTACTTGATAACTTTTAACTCAGGTAAATGGGTCACAGAACTTTCAGAATTGGCATTTGAAGCAAAATCATCAAAAGATGATGCATGGTAAGAATTTGTCTATTCAACGATCCTTTCCAAGTCAACTCTACTTGATTCTATATGTTACATTTGAAACACGTGTTCCCTGTTAATATGTTACATGGCAAGAGTACCATCCCTACTTAATATAGGAGTAAAGTAGCCGAAAAACCATTGACATCATTTAATATTAAATATGCATATTGTTCTTGTTTTGGAGTGGCGTGAGTATTCCTATTCATTCCATAATTCCATGAGATTTGTTACCTTAAGTGATATACATGTTTGAAGCATTTTTCTGTGTGAAAGAGTAAAATATAAACTTTGGGCAGATCCACAATGTGTAAGTATAGTTCTCAAACAGTGCAGTCAAACTTAGGTTCAGAAGACGCCTAACGTTATTATGCTCTCGAGGAAAAATGAACTAGCCTAATTACTTGTTAGGAAATCATCCAAAAGTAGTTATAATTGTTGGATTATGAATAGTTTACTTTCTTGAGTTACGGTATAAAAACACCTTTATTCTGTGATATACCAGTGTTTTGTTACTATAAATTAACTCAAGATGTTTTGGGGATTTACCTAATTAATGCCACTAAATAAACATCAAGGTGAAAATTTGTACGTAGTTTATTATTTCTTTCAATTCAGATTGAAACACAACTACACCTGACATTTTTTGGCTTTCCAGGTACGATGTTGCTACTTTCCTCTCATACAAAGTAGTCAGTTCAGGAGACCTTGTAAGATTCATCCTTTCATTATTTAGTATAATCATTATGCTTCGTTTGGATTAAAACGCAGTTCTTATCTTAGGTCTATTTTCTAATGTAAAGTTTTACGAGAATAATGCAATAAGTCATCCGTTATGTCTTGATCTCTTTGTTTTATTTGCAACATTCACGGTATGAATTTCCATTTTCGCTTAGGCATTTATATTTTAAAGATATACTAGCAAATATTGTCTCTGCTTGAAGAGAGATTTTAATGTTTCCCTGTTATATGTCACAGGAAGTTAAAGTGCGGTTTTCCGGATTTGGTAGGGAGGAAGATGAGTGGGTGAATGTGAGAGGTGCAGTGCGTGAGCGATCTATTCCTTTGGAAGCTTCTGAGTGTTCGAAGGTGAAGGTTGGGGACCTAGTGCTGTGCTTCCAGGTAATCTTCTAGTCTATTTCTTTTAAATTTGTCCCATAAGCTGCCTTACAATGATGCATTGGAGTCCAAAATATTGTAAAAGGCATATTTTTTGTTAATGCAAACCTTTCCAAAGATATTAGTACTCTCTTATCGTTCGGCCTTAAAACCTTATTCGCAGGAAAGAGAACATCAAGCTGTATACTGTGATGCCGAAGTTGTGGCCATCCACAGGGGGCTACATGACATGAACGGTGCTTGCAAGTGTACCTTTGTTGTTCGCTTTGACCATGATAGCTCCGAGGTAAATTTCCGAGGATCTATGTTCATGTATGTTTGTGTTCAGGTTCAGTTTTTCTCTCTAACGTTGGCTGATCGGATTGATGTTACTAATAATACCAGGAACATGTTGAGCTGGGGAGGTTATGTATCAGGCCTGCACAAAGCACTTCAGGCTATACTAAAACCCAACCGGAGCTCTTTACAAACAGGGACATGAAATTCTCTTTTCTTTATTGAAATATGGCGCTGGATGGCCGGAGGCGGCGATGTTTGTAAATTTCTTTAAAACTTTAACCTGAGATGTATTCGCAACTGAATTATTTGCAGCAAATTACATTAACATCTTGTTACCAACAAGCATAATCTCCATATTCTCTGCACGGACACCACGCAAACAAATCACAGATTGATACGATTGAAAAAACTTGCCACATCGTGCTTTTAACGAGTCAACTGAGGCGGTGATTGGTAGTAAATGATTTTCACTTGTCTTCCTACATCTTTGTTAATTTTTGTCTCTTGATTAATTTTTTTATTTATTTAATCTAATTAGTCATAAATAAACACGAAAAATCAACGAGTGCATAGTAGAATCGAGATATTCCAAACTTTGTGGGTTGGTGATGTGATGGTTTGTCAATGGATGTCAGATTGGTTCGTTGAGATTGTGACTAAGCAACCTTGAATATTCCTGAGGTGACAATGCTTCCATTCTAATTTCCAAGGGTCGAAAATAGGACTATTTATGCTCGAATGCTTCCATTCCAAGGGTAGAAAATAAGACAATATTTATGCTCCCTTTGTTTGCAGAAACAAAATTTAGAATTAATCTCAGTTTATTACACATTTTATATATAATTTTTTTTTTCGTTCTAGTCAGTACCTAAAGTTATAATTCTAAAATATTTTCATGTATCGGTTAAACTGTCTATTAAAACAGCTGTGAATTTATAACGTGGTGCCCACGTAAGTACGACTCTGCTATGCTCCTTCGTTTGCAAGAAAACGCTCTTTTAATTTATCATTCACATCAACAAACAAGACACTGCTCCCGCATTAGACAGAAACAGACCAACTATAGGTTTCGGCTACAAGTTTCTATGGTTACAATTAATTAGAGCTTCAAGTCATCAAAAATTTCTCGGTAGAGGGCGTTGAGACTCCCCGACCGGAAACAAAGTCGCAATGGTGTCTTATCCCAAATAGTCGTTGGGCGGCTTACGAAACTGTTCGTCCATAACAAATGGATGCAAGATAAAGGTTCTTCGACCATTTCTCCTGTAATATCCATATATGAGTTAGTCCAACGTATTGAAAGATCACCAAATAAGGGAAAGAAAAAGAACCCTGACAACAGTGAAAATATTATGTTACCTTGACATGTGTACTGGGAAATACAGAAGTACGAAGCGTCTCCTGCGTTTCGTCTTGAAGCTTCCTCTTTGGGATACTAAGAACAAAAGCAGCTTGATCGGACGTTGCTGCACTTGCTGTTATGCGGTATCCACTGTCCCACCGCTGATGAATACCTTCGCTTGGATAAAGGAAATCTAACTCAACAACCTGAAAAACAGAATATTGTCTGCCTGTTAAATAATTAGTTCCATACAAACAGGACGCGTTGGCAGGATCATAAAGTAACAACTAACAGAGTCAATGCTGCTGCCTTCACCAACTCATTAGACCAAATTGTCTCTCTAATTACTCGAAAGAGAAATGTGTTCTTAGATCCAAGATTACCTGGCCCGAATAATTTGCACCACGAGACATAACAACTGCCCATCTACTTCCAGAAGTGGCCATTGCAGTAACATAGAAACCCTCCCGCCACTTTTTGTTAATCCACTTGTAAGGAAATGTATCGGTTACTTTGTATGACTGCTGCGTAAACGTTGTACCTGGACCCGTACAAATGGCATCAGTAACAAAAAAAGCGGCCATTTTTAGATTAAAATGTTTGATAAAATTGAGCCCCAAAACGACTAGACTATTGCACTAACCCTTGGACATTACTACTAATGAACTCCCGTTAGTAGCTCCAGCTAAAGCACTGATGTAATAGTTCTTATCCCATTGCTCCATTATCCATTCCTTCAAACACACAAAAAACATCATCCTTGAGATTAAATAAATATAAATTTTGAACAAAAATATTGTTATTTACAAACAGGTATTGCCAGCATTAAATAAAACGACGAAGTGGAAGTACAGATTCTAGCAAAAATAAGTTATTTTTGTCAGAGAAGACAATCACTTCTGGTCGATTGAGAGTACAAGTTTGTACCTTGTGAAGACAGCATGGTGAAAGTTCGTAAACTTGGGAAGAAAAATTAGTGCCTGCATCCATAATTAAGGCCCACAAATTTTCATAAGAGGCCACACTGCTAATATATAACCCATCCTCGGTCCCTTTGTCAATATGCTGAGCAAGCCTTGTATCAGCCACATTATAGTGATACCTAAAGAACGTAAGAGGAAATACTTTAAACAGTAAGGGGATAAAAGACAACAAAGACAACGATATAACTATCAAAACAGAAAGCAAGATACACAGCATAAATATATTATCATGATGAGAGGTCCCCAAATCCATCACTAAATAAGCAATAGCTTCACTGCTTGTGATATAAATACCTTTGCTTCATTGGTCTATGAGCATTATAAACACTAATCCATTGATTTGCTGGCATACCCATCCTAATCCTCTTCTTTGGTTGTTCATCATCTTCCTCCTCCACCGTCAATCTTCCTCTTTTATGACCGACCAGATTAATAAGCTTCACAATTAATAGAGCAGATATTAGAAGCACTAATCATACCTTTAAAAATATATGTACCAAAACTACTGCTCAAGGGTAAGCCATCAACAACAAAAGGAGAGAAGATCATGCATACCTTCAGTGCACCCTCTGTGTTTATTGGCCTGATATTAGGAATTGGACCTACAATCCCATCAAAAAGTGATATACACTTCGCATAATTTGGCTCTTCATCGAACTTCAAGTTCACCACATATTCCACAAATTGTCTAAATGGCTTTGGCTTGAAGGAACACAATGTCTCTGGAGATGTTGCCATCTTCTTCTTGCAAACAAGAAACCCCTTATTGTCTCCCTGAGAAGACCAACATGTTATAATAAAATGTAATGAAATAAACATATTAAGGCAAGCACAGCACAAATTTTTACTCAAGCTAAGAAAGAAAGAACAAACCTGATATCCTTGCCAAGGCAGACGACCACGTAGAAGGAATATAAGGGTGTAAGTTAGAGACTCGAGATCATCTCTCCTACTACCTGTTCTCCCTAAATGCGCATGCACACTAGCGTAACGCACTGTTCCTCTGTCAGACCAGAAAACTTAAGAACAAAGTAGCAGAAAATTTTAAGAAAAGAGCATAGAGATGAGTAAATGAAACAAAACAAGATAGGAAACAATGCTTGTACCTGAAAACATCTGGCCTCTGGTCATATTCTACATGCCGACCACTAGTAATTTCTCGCCATCTAGTTGCTGATAAGACCAAAACAAGTTATATGATGATGACTCATTGACGACTACCATACCACTTAGCATTAACAAAACCCATATTCAAAAAGTACCTAATCCAAGGTCAACCAAATACAACTTTTTCTCATCAGGAGTCCCAGGATGACCAAGCAGAAAATTCTCGGGCTTTACATCCCCATGTACATAGCTGAAAACAACATGGTAGGAGAGTTAAACAATGGATTGATTATGGCTTTCAAGTTTCAAGGAACTGAAAAAACATCTGAAAATATGGCCTCTGGTCAAACCCCAAATCCGGTGATTGTCTCACAAATCTACTTAAACTATCCCTCAAAAAATTTCTAAATCAAAAGTTTTAGTGGTCAAATAGTAAGTTGTGCATTGTGAAATTTCCAAACACTCCATCAACCCTGTTGTCCATACAAACTTTACATGCAACAACTACCTTTCTTATGTCTTAACTCTTGAACTTTCTAAACAATAAAATTGTATGTAGCGGAAACAAATAAATATTCCATTCCATATGAACTCGGATACTCAAAGAGCCTAAATATGATATTAAGAAACTAGATAGAAGAAGCATAGGCTTACTATTTCACATCAATACTTCCCACATGTAAATTTTATCTAAACAAATCCATTGCACAACATTAACAACAACAAAGTTCTTAGTTGTTTCATGGAGAGAGAGAGAGAGAGAGAGAGAGAGAGAGAGAGAGAGGAACAACGAAAATGACAACAAAATTTGAATTGATTGGCAGAAGAAACTCTCACCCTCTACAATGTATCTTCTCCAATATTGATATTGCTTCAATGGCAATGCATGCAACCATTTCAACAGACATTCTAAAATTACAAAGGTGACTAAATTACTCAACCGGAAATCATGAAAACCATAAAATAATAATTAAAGAAAATTTGTTAAATTAAGAGTCACTTTTGTAATTCACACTTACGTGTGAGAGTTATTATTCCATACATCCCACAAGCTTGGCCCCAAGATATCCATAACCTGTACATTGAAGGGTTTAGGAAATATCAAAAAGCTAGTCTTGAACTAGTATATCACACAACTATCAAAACGTTACATTGTGGTTATCAATATTCAAAACAAGTCAAAAGAAGACTGCATACCATGATATAATAGTCGCCTTGCTGGCCCTTGAAGTGTACTCGCGGCACGCCATGGCTGCCACCAAGAGTGCTGTAAACGTAACACAAAGTAAATGATAGATTCATAAATACTATTAAAATTTAAAAACATTGCCAAAACCTGTATAATAGAGGCATCCTCACCTGTATATTTGCCACTCAGCTGGTGGTCCATAGCTACACCCTTTACTGTTTTTATGCTCGAATTTCAATGCCACCTAAGATACAAAGGTAACAAAATGTGTATACAAGGGAGAAGCCGAATAGCAAGGTAAAAGGTAAAGACAGAGAGAATAAAATTCAACAATAAAAAAAAAATAACAACGTTCTTTACCTCTAAAGCTCCTGGGCCAATTCTCTCATTTGGATTTATTATACGTCGACCAACATAGACTTGTCCGAAGCCACCCTTACCGAGCTTTCTTTCCACTTTGTAAACAGGGGAACCACCAACCTGAACCTGCAGCAAACAAACATAGAAATTTGAACAGAGACAGAACAATTAAGCGTCGAGTTATTGAAGAAGAAAACAACTATGAAGGTTCTATCCAGGATTCCAGATGCAGCAACATGCATGCGGTGCAATTCTCAGAGTTAGAGCTGTAACTCCTCATCATTATTAGTAGTTATAAAACAATAGTTTAGTAATTAAGATATATCATGGGAGATGCCTATAACTAACAGGACACTAGGACTACAGCATAGTGATCGTCGAAAATGTAAATCACGACATAAATCAAAAGCTGCTTATACCTATCCACTAACATTTAGTAATACTAAGGACTGAACCAGTACCCTTCTAGTTCACAAAATAACACCATAACTGCATTCCAACTTTAACCAGAAACTTAATTTGTTCTCAATACTTAATTGCTCGAACAAATTTTAGAGACGGATGACAAGCCAACATCTCAGTGTCAGTCAAGTTTCTAGACAGGGTTAAAAGGAGGTAAAATTCAGGTTTCCCATTTAAAACAGACAACACCATTTAAATGCAGGACAAATTAGGGATAAGTTTTGAAAAATTAACCTATCCACCAACCAAAACTCTCCATTTACATATAAACTGTTAATACAATCACAAAAAATCATTTTTCACAAAATCTAAAAGCTCTTAGATTATAACCCAGTTGCAATTCCAAAATCGAAATCAAATAAAACCGAATACCTTCACTCAAGAACAGCAAAAAGACCCCATTGCCCCGACAATCCCCCATCCTGCAGATTTATACACCCAAGAATTGCAGATGACCCCTAATTGGCATTCATACTCCACGGCATTCAGTAAAGACCACATTTTTGTTACGAATTTAAAAAATTAATTAATGAAAAAAAAAAACAAGACTAAGGAACCTTCTCAGGAATCGGAGTAGTGCTTCCTTCGTCTTCACCGGCATTGGCCTTATCATTACTCGGAGCGGCACCGGCTGCTCCGCCGCCACTATCATAGTCATCCATTTTCTTCTCTCCCACTTTCTCCTTCTCCGCCTCAACGACTACGTTTTTCTCATCACCCACCACCACCACCTTCTTGCGATTCTCCTCCTCTTCTCTAACCTTATCACTCTCGTTCTTGTTCTTGGGATTACTCGGCACAGCTGCTTCTGCCGCCGCTGCTGCTCTCCTCCGCCTTGTTCTCGTCGCTATCGCCTCTCCGGCGTCGATCGGACTCGGAACCTTCTCCTGTTTCTGCTTCTTAGCTGCTGCCGCCGCTGCTCCTCGTCCCCTGCGCGCTCCGCCACGCGGTACCGGCATCTTTCATCGTCCGATTCTCATCCCCGCGCAAACTTTGAGCAATTTACAAACGCGCCACCGCCGACCGAGGAACAGCCGTAATGCGCGAACAAGGACAGCCGTTTCAAGCCTCGACTCTTTCGTTAAGTAATGCGTCGAAAGAATGTGGAGTCTTGGGGTTCAATCCCCAATTTCCGAATCGCCGAGCTTCTGATCGTTCAAGAATTACGGTTTCGAGAAGATCGGAAAGACTCACAGAAGAGGGGTTCGACTAGTTACAGAAAGAGGGAGACGAAGGTACGAAGGAAGGAACGATTAATTTATTTTATAAATAAAATTTAAGAAAACTAATGAAAAGGATTGAAAATTTTTGAATTTTAACAATAATGATAAAATAAAAGGTAAAGTAAATATTACCAGAATTGATTTTTTAGTGTAAAAATGTGATTTTTTGTTAAAGTGAATAATACCGTGAGCTTTTCGTTAAAACTCCCTAAAATTTAGGGGATTTAATAGAGGAATTGGATCTGCTCCAACTCTTAGTGTTCGGAGCTTAGAGATTAATTCATTTGAATCGCTCAAATTAAATTCAACGGTCTCTATTAACTTATTTTCCTAGTCTACCACATAAAACCAACGGTTCTGATTTCTTTTAAACTACAATCAAGGGTTCAGATGATTTGATCCCTTAAGCTATGTAATATCTTGCTTTATATTTTGTACTAATTTAATGTCTTCATTATTAAAATATTTTTTTTTTGAGTTTTACTAGTTTTACTATGCAATACTTCTATTTTCTTTCCTAAATCATGAATAAAATTCCTTACATAATTTAACGATCCTAAAAATGCTTGTTATTGTATTTTGCCTTCTAGCTTATCAAGAAATTCTAAAACTATTTTAGTCACTTGATCTTGTAATGTATTATTCCTGACTTAATGTACATTACTAAAATTATATATCTTGTTTTTCTAATGTTATTCTGTTTTTGGTAATCACAATTCTATTATTTATTCATTCTTGTAAACTATCTTTAAATACTTTATGTGTTCATTCCTATTTTTACTACGTACTAAAATATCTACATATATACTACCAAATTTACATATTTCTTAAAAATTTGGTCCATCTTTCTTTGAAATTTCTTTGAAAGATCGATGGAGTATTTTTCAATCCAATAGCATAACAAGTCCTTCAAAATTTCAATCTAGACAAGTAAAAGTTGCCCACTCAACTAATTCTTCTACTAATCTAATTTGCCAAAATCTTGATTTACAATCAAATTTACTAAAATATTTATTCTCTTGAATTTCATTTATAAGTTCATCTTGATTAGATCATTTATAACTATCTTTATAAGTATTATCATTTAATCTCTTATAATTATAAACTATCCTAACCTTTCCTCTATTTAACTCTGAAAGTTTTCTAACTACAAATGATGTTTATCTATGTCTAGGTTTAAAGGGTCTAATTACTTTTGTTGTGCCATTGATTGGCTTGCATTTAAGCCTCACTACTTAGCCCATAAAGTATGTAAGAGAGGTGGGTAACTCTTGTTCAATAAAAAGGATCGTTTACCCTCACTTAGGAGGATGGAAAACCCTGGCCTCTCTAGCAAAAAGCATCTATGTACAATGGAACTCTCATTTTACATAATGAGAGAGGATCTACACCAACGTGGGCGTAGCACCAACTTAGGATGAACCACGATATATCTCTGTGTTCTTGTGTGTACGTTATTTACCATTAGATCTGTGTTGGTCCAAGATTGATCTGATTTTGCGCATTAATATTAAGGGTGGGCACGGTTTGGTTTGGTGCGGTTTTGAGTGAAACCAAAATTGAAACCGAATTTTTTTGCGGTTCGGTTCGGTGTGGTTTTGAAGCCAAAACCCAAATGAAACCAAACCATTTGGTTCGGTTCGATGTGATTTCAAACGGTTTCGGTTTGGTTTTTAAGAAAAAATGTACAATTTACAATTTAACATATTAATAAGCATTGCCCAATAGCAATAGGAAAAAAACGTTTGTTATGTAAACAATTAGCATGTTGTATGCAGTTGTGATGTTAAAACATGTTTGTGCAACAAAAGGTGTCCCGTACAAGGTATAACATAAAACAAGTTGAATAACTTTGAATTCATTAAAGGTGAGCAAAACTTTTATACTAGAATATGTGATATCATGCTTCAAATGAGTGGACTTCATTAGATCATTGTTCGACTCTTGATAACAAGATTAGTCCACCCTTGTACATATATGTGTGTGTGTGTGGTGTGATGGTATAAAATAACAAAGGTCCTTCAAGTTAATGAATGAAAGAAAGTGATAAATGATGATATTCTAGTATGGTTGAGTCCATACTAAGTGTATGGATTCTAACAAACAACCAATTAAAACATAAAATCTAATATGAACATTTAATTAAATGTTTATTAATATTTGTGGTGCAGTTCGGTTTCGGTACGGTTTTCAAAAGCCAAAATCGAAACCAAACCGTTTCAAAACCACAAGACCAAACTGTTCGGTGTAGTTCGATTTGGTTCGTATTTTGGTTTCGGTTTTCGATTCTAAGTGCCTACCCCTAATTAACATTTGATGCCAGATGTGGGAATCGATATGAAAAGCTATATACAGAAAGCTATGTTGATTCTCCCTCGTCTTTACACTGTGAAACTTTCACACTTCCCCATTGTGAAACTCTCACAACCTCCACTCTTCACTGTGAAATCTCACAACTCGTGAACCCAAAACCTCTCTCTGGCCAAATTTTCCAACCAGCCTACACCTTAAAGTTGACTAAGAAATCCATGATGACTCTTATCCTTTGCTCACAGCAAGGACCCAACAGTGGTCCATTTCCCATTGACCCCCTCACAGCAACACAGCCATCATCTCATCTCACTTAAATTTCACAGCAATACTCAGCCATCAAAGTCCAAAAAAGAGATTCAATCAACAGAATCAGCTGAAAACATGGCTGTTCTGTGCCAGAAATTAGTCGCACCGCCGAAAATTTCTCTTACGGTTATAATGCGCAGTTGACAGCTTTCCCGACGTCTTATCACTACACCACCATTGCCCTGGAATCAAAAGCCTTGGATCTGCCAGATCCCCTCAAAGCCCAAGTGATAATGCTCTAGCGAATTCATTGTTCTCTGTGATCAGGGCAACAATGTCTAATTTCTGGAAAAACCAACGAAAAATATTGAGTAAATTACATTTTACTAACTCATGTTTGTGGTCGATTTCAATTCCTTACAACATCTTTGAAACATTTCACTTTCATGCCTCAAGTACTATTTTATTTCAATATAATACATCCGTTACATTTTTCATCCATTGATCCGTTAAAAACTGACGTGTCTGCCACATTTGTGCCATGTGGTTGTCAAATTTATACCACGTGGCAAAACAAATAATTTTTTATTACCCTATTGGGAAAAAAAAAAAATCCTCCCTCCTTCTTCATGCCCCTTCCTCACCATGGACCAAACATTGCAAATCCCTACAATTCCATGTGGCATGGCTTGAAACAAAACCCAGAAAATCCAAATCCAAAATCCCATTTAAAAAAAAAAAAAATTGAAACCCAAAAACCCGTTCCCTCGACCTTCCTCCACTCTCCTTACTCTCTCTCTCTCTCTCTCTCTTTCTCTCTCTCAATCCCCATATCCAAAAACCATTTCACCCGCCATAGTCTCATAGCTTCCACCACCACCAACAATGGCAGTGACGGACTTTTTCGTCAGTGAGATCACGACAGAGTACCTGAAAAGTTTATTCGCCATCTCTCGCAAGTCATGCCACAGCAAAGGAATCGCCAAGGAACTCAAAACCTTAATCAAGTAGCTCCTCCCCATAATCCAAGAAATCAAGTATTATGGCATCGAGCTACCAGTCGAACGGTAGCTCCAGCTGGACCGCATGTCAGATGTTCTCCAGAACGGCCTTAGCCACTTGATTTTTGGGAGGGAGGATTTGAGGGTCAGTGGGATTTGTGGGATTGGGTTGTAGGGAAAGGGGGAGGCTCGGGAGGGAGAAGAGGGGTGGGGTTCTGGATTTTCAAGTGTTTTTTTTTTTTTTTTTTTCCTTTTTTCCAATAGGGTAATAAAAAATTATTTTTTTTTGCCACGTGGCATAAATTTGGCAGCCACGTGGCACAAATATTGCAGCCACGTTAGCTTTTAACAGATCAATGGATGGAAAATATAACGGATGTATTATATTGAAATAAAGTAGTACTTCATGTATGAAAGTGAAATGTTTTAAAGATGTTATAAGAAATTGAAATCGACCCCAAACTTGAGGTGGTAAAGTGTAATTTACCCAAAAATATTAGAGCATCCTTTACCTTCCTTTATCTTTTACCTTCCAACATATGTTATATCTATTATTCATAGATTTTATTATGATGATATTCTCTTTTATAACATGACTATTATTAGTCACATACATATGCAATTACTCGTGCAATCTTAACCCGCTTCCTAGTGTACTATGATTAACCCTAATGATGTCAGGTATGGAACAAGTTATTTACCACACAACTTGATTAATTATGGAACCATTGATCAATTAGCTCTGTTGGTCAACATTGTTAATGATTAAAGAAACCTACCGACCATTACTGATCAACTTATAGATCGATGAGCCACATGCTTATGGTGACAAAGATTTATACCTAACGATGATCTCTTGTTTAATCGAACACCCGCTTGCTCGGACACTCACTCATTTGGACACCTATTCGTTTAGACCCTTACGAGCTTGGACACCTTTGAGCTCGAATCCCGACTCACTGAACCAACTTGTGAACCTAATGTGTGAACCTGACACGTAAACCCGACATATAGTCCCAATACGCAAACTCCAAAACAGACTCGAGTCATATTGAGAATTAACTCATATTGAACGCACACTCACATTAAATACATACTCGCAACAAAGAACACCACTAGGTGAGTTGCCTCGAAACGAACAAGTCTCTAGCCGAGCAACTACCTCGCCGGGAGCACAGCCTTTAGCCAAGTTAAGTGACAACGTGCACATTTTCTAAGTATTGCTTCACATTGAGCACCGCCTTATGTTGAGTACCAATTCTAGATGATAACTGGTCAATTTGGCTCAAACATGAATTGTATTTGAAGCTTCAGCTAAAAGACTTTGTTGACTAAATGCTTGGGGGATTTCTGTTGTACCATTGATCTGGCCTCAATTGTCACATCCCGGCCCTGGCGGGACTACTTCCCTGGCCCGACTCCACTACCGTAGCACGATATTGTCCGCTTTGGGCTTACCATTCCCTCACGGTTTTGTTTTTGGGAACTCACAAGCAACTTCCCAGTGGGTCACCCATCATGGGATTGCTCTAGCCCCCTTCTCGCTTAACTTCGGAGTTCCTACGGAACCCGAAGCCAGTGAGCTCCCAAAAGGCCTCGTGCTAGGTAAGGATGAGAATATATATTTAAGGATCACTCCCCTGGGCGATGTGGGATGTCACAATCCACCCCCCTTAGGGGCCCGACGTCCTCGTCGGCACACACGCGGCCAGGGTTAGGCTCTGATACCAAATTGTCACATCCCGGCCCGGGGCGGATCACTTCCCGGGCCCGCTCCCCTACCGTAGCACGATATTGTCCGCTTTGGGCTTACCATTCCCTCACGGTTTTGTTTTTAGGAACTCACGAGCAACTTCCCAGTGGGTCACCCATCATGGGATTGCTCTAGCCCTCTTCTCGCTTAACTTCGGAGTTCCTACGGAACCCGAGGCCAGTGAGCTCCCAAAAGGCCTCGTGCTAGGTAAGGATGAGAATATACATTTAAGGATCACTCCCCTGGGCGAAGTGGAATGTCACATCAATATTTGGGCTTCACTACTTAGTAGACCTAGCAATTTCTTACATGATCCGTTAACATGATACTAAAATAACGGGTTTTGTGTCAACAAGATAACTAATTGGGTTGTTATGGGGTCACACGGTAAGAACCCGCTAATAACAAGTCCTTAACAAGTCTACACGAGGGTGACACGCCGATAACCTGTTTCGATAAGTTAAGGAAAAAAGTCATTTTGATGACTTTAATTTTTAAACTACTAAAAAAACTTACTATAAAATACAATAGTCACAGTGTGCATGTATATATAGTATATTGATATGTATTATTTTATTATTATTATGTATAAATTTAAAAAATTCAATTTTTATTTATTTTATAGTATACCATAGGCAAAGAGTGAGATTTAAAACTATAAAAAAAATTATAAAACACATTAAAAAAAATCAAGGAATTTAAAAATATATATGAACGCTCGTGAACACATCCTTTACACTTTGGGGATGGGTACATCATCATTTGAATTTTTAAAACCATACAAACCCTCATGAATAGTTTTAAGGGAGTTCAAAATAAATAAAACTCACAATTATTAATGTACAAGTATGAAAAATGTGAAAACATATATAAACGGTCATGATTGCATCCTCTATGCTTAGATGATGGTTACATGGTCATTTCGATTTTTAAACCCTCCATATCTTATGAATAGTATTTTTTATTTGAGTGCAAAATTAATAAAACTAATAATTATTGTAGGAGTGTGAAAAATGTATAAAAAATATATATATACAATCAGTCGTAATGACTAGCTTTATAACTTTCTTGAAGGCGTCAACTCCAAAACCGACACTATAATCCCTAAACCTTAGATTTAAATTTAACCCTCGATTGTCGTTTACGCTTTATTTTACTCACCGAATTTCATTTTTTAGACTTCCATTATTTATTGATAAGGGTCGGGTCATATTACCTGATAATAGTAATGGGTCAATCTCGGGTCGGGTCCTATTACCTATTTACTTTAATGGGTGTTACACGACATGGTCCATTAAGATATCGGGTATGTCACGAAGACGACACGAGCATGAAAAACACGACAGGAATGTCAAGTCTACTACTTAGCCCATGAAGGGTGTAACTCTTGTGTTATAAAAGGGATCTTTAACGTTCACTTTAGGAGGATGACAAACTCTAACCTCTCTAGCAACAAGCATATATCATCTATGTACAATGTAACTCCCATTTACATAGTAAAAACCGGACCTACACCATCATGGATGTAGCCCCAACTTGGGGTAAACCACAATGTATTAGAGTGTTCTTGGGTGTGCCTGTTTGCCATCGAATCTGAGTTGGTCCAAGATTAACCTGATTTTTTGCAACAGAAAATTTTAAATTTAATAACTTTTTTATTTGTTGCTCAAACTCTTGCTTAACTACATGGCATGTTAGCTGTTTTAATGGTTAAATCTGGATTAATAATATCTGATTTTGCTAATATTTTATTTTTACTCCAATGTAATTGAGGGTCTTCTCATATAATTCTAATTTGTTTTGCTGATTGTAATAATTCTTCCAAACTTTTTGGTCTGTCTAATTACAATACCTTTATAAGGGTTGCTTCTTCTAATATTGGATATTCATGCTAAAATATTTATCCATCAAATTCTTCTTTATTATGATGCTCATCATTTTCTTTTGAATTCTCTAAAATCTAAATAATAATTATCTCGACTGCTAGATTCTTCTATATTTATGCTTCTATATGCTTCCAAAGTACTACTTTGGTCAGTTATTGTTATACCTCTCTTAAAAAAAAAATGTTATGTTAGGAATCATAAACAAAAAACCTTGCAAATTTTTCATAACGTTTAAACCTAAAATGAATGATTATGAACCTACTAGTAAGATAAATGTTAATGGTAAATTAAATTGTTGTTTTTCTACTTTAATAGACTCATTATTAATACAATGTGTTACATATCCTGGTCTTTCAACAAACTGTGTTATTCTAACTAGTTTTGCTTATTTCTACCCATATTATGTTAGTACTAACTCTTCTCTTATAACACTCTTTATGCTTTATGTATTTACCATTGTTGTTGTTTGTATTTTATAATCTTTTACAAGTTTTACTTCACAATTTATGGTAATTATATAACTTTGTTTTTGTTTTTCTATATTATGAATAGGGGTGAAATTTTTGGCCAAATTACTATAGCAACCGTACCATACCAAAGTTGTGCCAAAAAATAGTACCAATTGGTAATGCTACTGTATTTGTATCGTACCATACATTTTTGGTACGATAATGATATCCAAAAACTACCAATATTATTCATCTCATCTTCTCCTTCATCAAATTGGGTTGTCTTTCTCTCTGATTTCGTCTATAATGATAATTTTTGTACAATTTTAAAGAATATTGAGATGGAGTCTACGAATTTGTGTACTTCTTTTTTTTTTTTTAGGGGTGCTAAGTGTTTTTAGTAATTCTTTCATCTATTTACTCTTTTTTTTCTTAAATGAATCTCTATATATTCTCTATAATTAAATATAAAAAATTTAGAAACCCAAGAAAGTGGCCAAAAATGTGTTTGGGCCTTAAATTGGGTTGGAAAAAAAAAATCAAATTTTGGGCCAAAACAGTGGCCCAAAACAAATTTATAACTACTATTGCCATATCATGCTAACCGAACCATTTAATATGCCAAAATTTGGTATACTAAAAGTTGGGTACGGTAATAGTAATAGATTTTGCTATATCAAAAGTTTGGTACGGTAATTGGAAATTTTGATACGATAATCGTACTGATACCACCCCTAACTATGAACACTAGTCTTAATATTTCAGTACTCTATAGTGATTCAGCTGAATTTATTTCTAACGACCTACTATTATAACAAGATTTACAAAATATTGAGTATGTATTATAGTATTTGTTTGCTGTGACATCCCGTCCCGAGATTATAAAAACGTATGTGTGAATTTACCTTTTTACCCCTAGTTCGTTACATTTACGTTTAGTGTTGTTTGTGTGGTGTGACATGTGTTGGACCACACACACACTCACACACACTGTCTCTATCTCTCCCGTGATTCCCTCTCCCTCTGTCTCTTTTCTGTCACTTCTCTCTCTCTCTCCCCGAGTCCTCCATCATTCTTCTTTCTTCAAAAACGTACGGACAACACACAAATCACCCAAACCTTGGTAGATCGAGGGAACCAACTACACCATTGAACTCGTGAGGTTGAGAGGAGCATGATCATACCATTTTCAGGTAAGAACTCTAACGTTTTCATGTCGATTCGAGGTAGTCCGATTTAGGTACTATTCATGCAAACTTAAACTAGCATGTTTTTGGACTTTTGAAGCTTGTAGATGTCTTAGTGAGGTCCCAAGGAGCCTCGGAGTGCTTCGTTGGACAAATTTGGACGTCGGGAAAGCTTGGTTCAAAGTTTGGCCGGAGCTTTCGAGGCTGTTTCCGGCGAATCCACGGCGAGTTAGGGGTCGAGGCAGGTATGGGTGTGTTCGTCTCGTCAATACCTTCATTTTGATATAAAGTACGTCGAAAATGGTTAAGAAATGAAGAAGTTATGACACTTTGAAGTTTACCCAGAAATTCCGGCAAAACACCCACCTCCGGCGAAACCAGTCCGGCGACGCGAGGAAGAAGACGCGCGCGTGGGCAGCGCGTGTACAGGGCGCGTGAGAGCTCCAAATTGAGTTCTAAAAATTGTCACGTGTTCGTGACGTCGTGTAGATCACCGTGGTATATTCATACACCCAAATTGAGCAACGTATGAGAAAGTTATTGATGAATGTTTGTGTATGTGCGTTTAAATGATGATTTTATAATTATTCTTTTATAGGTGAAACTTGTACGGACGACGAATGTAACCAAACTAGGCGTGAGGGTTACGCACCGACTACTTATCAGTGAGTGGGCAGTTATTTTTCAGTATATATATACGTATGCTTGACGTATTTTCCAGAAAACGTATTTTAAAAGAAATACGAATTAAATATCCTGTCATATATGCATCATATTTTAATATGTGCATTACCATAATTATGCATACTGTTGCATGGTGCTGAGGAGGCCCAGGTAAGCTACACTTGAAATACATTTGATATACGTACGAAATACAGTTGATATACGTATGAAATGTGATTGAGATATGTTTGAGATACAATTGTGATACGATTGAGTTATGATTGAGGTATAATTGTGATATGATAGAGATGCCTAGAGAGCTCATAACCTGCACCCCCGGTGTTAGTGCTCCCGCCCTGAGCAGGGCACAGTCCTTCACGTGATGTTCACCTCCCGCACCTCATGCTCAGCTTGGATCCAAGCTAGGTGCACAGGCCTGTCGTACAGACCACTTTAGGTGGTTCCGACTCGTAGGTGACCCGCGATTATTCGCCCAGTCTTCACGTGATCGTAGCACTTATTTACACCCAGTCATGTCGTACAGACCACTTTAGGTGGTTCCGACTCGTGGTCAGGTTCAGATATTGAGATTGAGATTAGAGCTCTATATGCAGCCGTACAGGTCACATTAGGTGACTCCGGCTGCCAGATTACATGATGTTGATACGATTATACCTGAGCACTGGCATATCATTATGAGATTGCGGCATGGCATATTATTAAGCACATTTGGCATATTCTTGAGCATGTTGGGCATATATTTGAGCATGATTGGCATATATACAATTCGTGTATTTATTTCTGGGAAACTATACTTGTTTTACGGCGAGGGGTTAGTATATTCAAAGAGAAAAGAAGGTTCTGAATAAGTTTGTTTTGCTGACCCACTCAACTTTGTTTTGCGCCCCTCCAGGTTTAAGATATCAGAGCTTGGTGGCTACGAGGAATCCAACGGTGTTCTGACAGAATGGACAAAAATTAGGACTCACCTTTGGGTGTTTCATCTTAGAAATTGTATCTTTAAAGCTTCCGTACTGTGTAAATGGTTACGTCACTCTCACGTGACGGCCAGCATGCCCTCCTTCGGGACGGGGTGTGTCATTTGCAATTAACTTACTACATTTATAACACCTTTCTAGTCAACCTAAATTAATATATTTGAACCTTTTTTTTTCTTTTTTTATTTTATTTTATATTTTATATTTTTTTATTTATGTTCTTCTTCTATGAATGCACACATATACTCTTCTAAATCACTATCTGATCAGAATAATCCGATTCTGAATCTATTATATTAATAATCTGTATTCTATAAATACTCTCAATACCACTCAAATATCTAAGCTATATATTTATTGTTTATTGTCATCTTCTTCGAATTTAAATAACTTCATTAAATGTACTTTTATCTCTAGATTGCTTTCTTAATTTTGAACTCTTGGGACTAACATGTCTTGCTTCTCCATGTAAATATCATTTACAATTATTTTTACCCTTTTATACTTTGTATTTTCTTATTCAAGGTATACTACTTCTTTTTTAAAATTGTTTGTGAATATATTTTCGCTTTCTATATGATCTAGAAGGTCGTATAGTGAAATTTTTATTTTGCTTAAAAGGTTTATATGACATGTATGTCACATCCCGGCCGGGGCGGGACCACTTCCCGGGCCCCACTCCACTGTAGCACGATGTTGTCAACTTTGGGCCCCCAGCACACCCTCACGATTTTGTTTTTGGGAACTCACACGAGAACTTCCCGATGGGTCACCCATCCTGGGAGTGCTCTCGCGCGCTACTCGCTTAACTTCGGAGTTCCTACGGAACCCGAAGCCAGTGAGCTCCCAAAAGGCCTCGTGCTAGGTAGGGATGAGAATATAGATATAAGGATCACTCCCTTGGGCGATATGGGATGTCACAATCCACCCCCCTTAGGGGCCCGACGTCCTTGTCGGCACACACGCAACCAGGGTTAGGCTCTGATACCAAATTGTCACATCCCGGTCCGGGCGGGACCACTTCCCGGGCCCCACTCCACCGTAGCACGATATTGTCCGCTTTGGGTCCCCAGCACACCCTCACGGTTTTGTTTTTGGGAACTCACACGAGAACTTCCCGATGGGTCACCCATCCTGGGAGTGCTCTTTCGCGCTACTCGCTTAACTTCGGAGTTCCTACGGAACCCGAAGCCAATGAGCTCCCAAAAGGCCTCGTGCTAGGTAGGGATGAGAATATAGATATAAGGATCACTCCCCTGGGCGATGTGGGATGTCACATGCATTTCTTATTATATATTTTCTTATGATTATACTTATTATGAAATCCATATTGTTATAGTATATCTATATTTCTACAACTCATATAAATTTGTTTCTTAATTTGTCATTTTGCTTTTAGTTGCCAATACTCTTGTCTAAGTATATCATATAAGTATGTAATAAATTATTGTCATTTATCTACCAATTCTTCCAAAATATTTAAAGAAAATCGATGTCACATCCCTGTCCGGACCCCCACCACATCCCGGGCTCGACTCCACTGTAGCATAATATTGTCTGCTTTGGGCCCCGACCACGCCCTCACGGTTTTGTTTCTAGGAAGCCTTGATTTTGGTCGTTGTCATTCGGGGTATAATTAGCTATGTACTATAAATCACAAATTTGTAATTGTTCTAAATTTCTAATAGCTTGTTTTGTTCTTATTCACTTTTGCCATCTAACCTATTATAATCTAAAATCTCTTGTTTAATTAAAGTAACAAAACCATCTTTATTAAAATGTGTTTTAGCTACTTGATGTTGTTTTGAATTTTGTATTTTCCATGATTGGAAATAATAAAAAACTAAACCATCTAAAGTATGTTCAAAATAATCTAACATGTTTTGTAAATTACTAAAATCTAACATTAATGTTGCATGTATACAACTATTTTCCCATCTTTGTATTGTTTTTTTTCTTTTTCCTAATCTTGTGAATTTGCATTACCTAAATTCAATATATTTCCTACTATATTAATTTGTTCTATTCCTCTCAAGTAAAACACCCTATTTTTCCTAGATGGCCTGACCATATTTTCATCTATGTAATCTATTCTCTTTGTTTAGTATATTGCTCACTTGTTTGTCTTAAAAATTGTTGGTATGTTCTGGCAATGTATCTTGAATTATTATCTACTCTTTATGTTCCACTTTCTTCTGCTGGGTTACTCTCAATTTTTAGTTCCGATAAATAATTAAACTTCTTTGCTCCTAAAACATGTTCTATTTCGTCTAAAATTATTATTTTTTTTTTTCTTCATCTGAAATCTTGTGTGGCCCTAAATCATATCTTATATTTTTTTTAAATATTATTCCTCATCTAAATTATCAGTATCTCTATTTATAATTGTTGCTTGTAACATCCCACATCGCCCAAGGGAGTGATCTTTAAATATATATTCCCATCTCTACTTAGCACGAGGCCTTTTGGGAGCTCACTGGCTTCGGGTTCCGTAGGAACTCCGAAGTTAAGCGAGAAGAGGGCTAGAGCAATCCCATGATGGGTGACCCACTGGGAAGTTGCTCGTGAGTTCCCAAAGACAAAACCGTGAGGGAATGGTAAGCCCAAAGCGGACAATATCGTGATACCGTGGTGGAGCGGGCCCGGGAAGTGATCCACCCCGGGCCGGGATGTGACAATTGGTATCAGAGCCTAACCCTGGTCGCGTGTGTGCCGACGAGGACGTCGAGCCCCTAAGGGGGGTGGATTGTAACATCCCACATCGCCTAGGGGAGTGATCTTTAAATATATATTCCCATCCCTACCTAGCACGAGGCCTTTTGGGAGCTCACTGGTTTCGGGTTCTGTAGGAACTCCGAAGTTAAGCGAGAAGGGGGCTAGAGCAATCCCATGATGGGTGACCCACTGGGAAGTTGCTCGTGAGTTCCCAAAAACAAAACCGTGAGGGAATGGTAAGCCCAAAGCGGACAATATCGTGCTATGGTGGTGGACCGGGCCCGGGAAGTGATCCTCCCCGGGCCGGGATGTGACAATTTGGTATCAGAGCCTAACCCTGGCTGTGGTGTGCCGACGAGGATGTCGGACCCCTAAGGGGGTGGATTGTAACATCCCACATCGCCCAGGGGAATGAACCTTATATGTATATTCCCATTCCTACCTAGCACGAGGCCTTTTGGGAGCTCACTGGCTTCGGGTTCCGTAGGAACTCCGAAGTTAAGCGAGAATGAGGCTAGAGCAATCCCATGATGGGTGACCCACTGGGAAGTTGCTCGTGAGTTCCCAAAAACAAAACCGTGGGGGAATGTTAAGCCCAAAGCGGACAATATCGTGCTACTGTGGTGGACCGGGCCCGGGAAGTGATCCTCCCCGGGCCGGGATGTGACATTGCTTCTCATGCACTAGTTTCTTATATTTGTACATGATATGGCTGCCTATTTCATACTACTTGTAAGTTAGGTAATATCCATTGGGTTCCTTAAAAGCTATTATCTACTGGGAGGATTATAAGCTTAAAACCAAGGATTTTTATCCAACGACTATTTTAATATAGGAGAAGTTGAAATTTTGACAAGTAGCTTATCTAGCTCAGTTGGTAGAGTGCAAGGCTCTTAACCTTGTGGTCGTGGGTTCGGGCCCCACGGTGGGTGTGTTTGAAATTTTATAGGGTAAATTACGAAAAACTACCTTAACTATAGATCCAACGACAATCTCATACCTCATTTTTGAAAAATGACAATGTCAGACCTCCGTCAGTTTTTTTATTAATTTTTCTATTAAATACTGACGTGGCTTAAGATGAGCTCTACCCCTTAGTCCAATTGGTTTAAAAATTAATTAAATAATTAAATAATATTTTTATAAAATAAGTGGGACCCACCCCCTATGTCCAACGACAATCTCATACCTCATGTTTGAAAGATGACAATGTCATACCTCATCTTACAAATTTGTGTCAATGTCAGACCTCCGTCAGTTTTTTTGTTAATTTTTCTATTAAATACTGATGTGGCTTAAGATGAGCTCTACCCCTTAGTCCAATTGGTTTAAAAATTTATAAAATATTAAATAATTAAATAATATTTTTATAAAATAAGTGGGACCCACCCCCTACAAATTCATCTTCCCCACCAAATTTAAATTTGTAACCAAACAATCCCACAATCCCCCCCTCTTCTCTATCTCTATACCAATTTCAAACAAAAAACCCCCCCCCAATTCCCCCAAAACCCTAACCCTAACCCTAAGCCTAACCCATCGGCAGCTCTACACCTCCCCACCACAGTCACCACCACTACCTTCTTTAAATTCTGGCCTCCTTCGTTTTTATCCCTATTCATTTGCTTCCAAGAAGCCATGCGCCACACTCCCTGCTTTCCTCCTCTTCACCTGCGCTTCCCTGTTCCTCCTCTCATTCTTCTCCCTCCACCTCTCCCGCACCACCGACTAAATCCACCACTTCCCCATCACCCTCGACGACGACCGCCGCCACTCCATCCTCGCAATCCGCGATCAGCCTCTTCCTACCCCTCATCGCACTTGCCACAACGTTTCCTCCCTCACGAACTCCTCCTCCACCGCCATATCCACTGTCTTCGTTCTCCTCCCCTCGTGGGAGATACTACTCATTGTCTCACTTGAGACTCCACTTCCAACCGCCGGAGGCAACAACTATGTTTGTCTCTTCCAAAACAATGACACCTTTGACGCCAGGCTATCCAAAACGTTACCGTTTACGAACCGGACGACACTGGCATGCCCTATGCCTAATCGAGTGAAGCGTCTCCGCCCGTTTCACCAACCTGTGTTGGCAAAGAGCTCCAACAAAGACACGCTGGCATCGGGTTCGAATTCTCCGGAGCTAATGGTCCGGTGGAACTTCATGGTTTATGAGTCGTTCTCGACCAATTGCCAATGGTCGCTCGACATTCTGGACGTCTGGGCGTTGATGGGTTTGAAGAGGAAGATGGACGAGGTAGGGTTAGGGTTTTGTGGGAATTTGGGGGGTTTTTTGTTTGAAATTGGTTTGGAGATGAAGAAGAGAGAGGATTGTGGGGGTGTTTGGTTACAGATTTAAATTTAGTGAGGGTGATGAATTTGTAAGGGGTGGGTCCCACTTATTTTATAAAAATATTAAATAAAAATATTAATTACTTATTTAATTTTTTTAATCCAGTTGGACTAAAGAGTAGAGCCCATCTTAAGCCACGTCAGTATTTAACAGAAAAATTAACAGAAAAACTGACGAAGGTTTGACATTGACACGAATTTGTAAGATAGGGTATTGTCATTTTTCAAACATGAGATATTAGATTGTCATTAAACCTATAATTGAAGTAGATTTTTGTAATTTACCCAATTTTATAATTACAAAGTTTCTTTTTTCTAAGTACTTTTTTGGGCTCAATGTGTCATCTGTATATTCAGCTGATGGGCTTGGGATAACATCTATTGTGGTGTGACCATCAAAGCACGTTAAATTGCATACATAATCGTAAATACAAATGTTGACGAGGAGTTTTCATATTCTAACAACTTAAAAGGGTTGATTGGTGCTCAGGCGACACAGAAGAAAATGAGTTTGAAAGGAGGAAGACGACGGTGACAGCAAGAGAGACTCACACAGGTTTGCATTGGTTCTATTTAAACCGGATCAAAAATCCGAGTTAGGCTTCTTTTGGTCGGATATAGATTGGACTTAGGTTGAAGGTTTTGATGAAACTTAGTACTAGCTGATTTAATGAAACTTTTACGTTAGGAAAAATTTATCTTCTGATCAAATTGGAATGTGTGGATGTGTTGGTGCTCAGAAATTAAAACCTTGGAGTTTTTTTATTTTTTTTATTTTTTATTGATGTGTTAGAATACGCTTAAACCTATCTCTATTGATTTTTTTTATATGACGGGATAGTTACGCTAAGTGATGAACAATTTTAGTTAAATCACATAATGCTCTAGTCATAATAATTTGGTATTGCACTCGTCATTTACAGAAGTCAAACTTAAGACCTTCTACTTATAAATAAAGAGAAATATCACTAGACTAAGGTAAATAATGTAAAAATAATAGAAAATGTATCTGATATTATGTTTAAATTTTAGTTATAAGTTCGACATGTGTATTTGGGTTTAGTATCAAGGTTAACAATTCGAGCAACCAAGTTTGGATTGAATGAACAACTCGAGCTGATAGGGCAATTGGATTAATTATTGCCTTAGGCACCAAAAAACTCCTCTAGCGGTCCAAAAAGAGGTGGCATTGTCATACAATTCTCTTTCGGCACCTACAAGTACAAATGTGATTCAATTTTTATAACAACAATAGATCATTCACAAAACACGAATGTTGGAACGTAGTGAATCATGCTTCGAAATACAAAATTGTTTCATGCGTAGTGAAGCATGCTTCAAATTACTAAGAATAATATTATTTTAATATCTTTGGCGGGTTGTAATGTTATGCTTTTGCCTTGTATTTGAAATAAATTATTGAAATTAGACAAACTTACAAAACATACAAAACATACAAAATATGTTTGTAAATAGTGTCATTGCCCTTCACAAACGGATGAACTTGCACAAGGGAGCTAAGTACACCCATGCTTAGAAGCATGTCCACCGGTTGGTGGAAGGCACAGGCAAGGGACCAAAAGATGCCCTCCAATCCATTTAACCACTTCCAGAGATCCAATTTTACAAGGGTAATTGGTGGGCCATGCAAAGCCCGTTCAAGTGCCCGAGCAAAAGAAGTCCGGCCTTGAGCCCGGAAGGTGAGTTAGCATGATGTCATGTTGACGCTAGTCATGATTAATTTTTTTTTTTTTTTTTTTTTGTCAGGTTTAACACGCTAACAGAAAAGGAGAGTGGCCGATTGTCTTAGCATGGTGGCCCTGCTGTAGCAAACCAACAACAGAGCCCAATAGCTCCATGACGTAGCTTGTTGTAAGCTGTTAGATTTCCAATCAAAAAAAAAAAATTGAAAATGTTATCTTGTGACACGTGGCACATTTTGGTGTGTCCAATTTTAAATCAGTTTGAAAATTGATAGCCAAGGGCCCAGAATTAATCCAATGGTAAATTTTTTAAACAAAAAAAGATTATTTTATATTGATATTCTATAAAATACCCAACCATCTCAACTCAATATTAATATGTTTGGTGTAATGATGTGCTTTTGCCTTGTATTTGAAATAATTTATTAGAACTATACAAACATTTTATTTTCAAAGTATAAAAATATATATTTGTGAATAGTAAGTACTTCTCCTTGCCATTATCGTTGCCCTTTCCAAACGAGTGAAGTTTACAAAACAAGTACTATCCAAAGTAAATAGTAAGGCAACTTACTTTGCCTTACCTTCTTAAAACAGGTAGACTTGCTTTGAAGTGTTTCATGAACTGAATGTGTAACTGGTCGCATATAGTTAATTAAAAGGTAAAGTGTACTGGGTATTTGGACCATGGATCGATTAACTCAATTCACCTAATAAAAGTGCACAATTTTTTTTTAAAGAACAATAGTGTTAGTGGTTAAATAGTTAGTTGTTGGGGAAGCGGTGTCCATGAAAATCGAACTCACACCATAATACATATGCAAGATAGTTTTATGTCATTGCGGGAAAGTGCCATATGCAATAAAAGGTTATAATTTGAGTACAAATTGGGTTAGATTTTTAGAGTTTAATCAAAAGCATTGAAATATAAAAATAATAAGTCGTTTATATTCAAGACAAATAATAAACAAGACTAGCTAGATTAAAAGGACCCGATCATATGTAGAAAAATGATCTCATTGATTTGGACTTTTATATGTGGATAATGTTGGAACAAATCCTATTTTAACATTAACCCTGGACCACAAGCAAACATAACGGTCGAAGACAAACCTATCGAAGCAGCCATAGCAGTACCATATCAGTAGTTTCAGGAGAACACATTTGTTCAGCATAACTGTCGAAACCATCGTGGTTGTCAATGAACTCTTCTACTCACTTAGAGACCTTTATAGTCTAATGATGATAGACCCCTTGAACGTAGAACACTTTCTCTATGAGCAGGGAATTCATTTATATAGATGCAATGGTAGCCAACTTCCATCTATCGTGGAGGGTTGGTTGTTCACCCGTTGCACCCAATCCAACCGTGTATGGAGCAGTTGCGATTAGTGCTTATTTTCAAATGCACGTTGGAAGTGTATTCCTCAATTATAGGATGTAGCTTTACACGTACTCAAACTCTATTTGATTTATATTACCAACCTATTACTTCTCCTTTATCCTAACTAGTTGAGTCCACATAGGCATAGGATTCTTACATTCTCCCACATGGACGTTAACTAATTATGGTATGAAGCAACATATCCATGACAAATCATTCCTTAGTGATCACCTTGAGTTTTTTACGCAACCAACATATTATACACATCTACCGGTAATCGTTTGAGACTTGAACTCCAAAAAACAATGCATGTAATAATACTGCATGCACCCTGGAATCACAATTCTCAAAATCATATCGTATGATGCAATTGATATACATTTCATGTACTTCCAAGCAAGTAATTTACAACTTATATCACATTTATTTCCTCCCACACATTTACCCAGTGTACCTTCAGAGATTGAACTTCCAAGTTTTCATCTTTGGACATTAACCTTTCAAGCTTCCTGCATAACAGACTTAACCAATATGCTCTTTGTGAGCAAGCAGAAGACAAAGACAGCATCCAGCACCATGGATTCTATTTCTACATAATGGTTCACGATCAAAACTTTACCACCTAATAAGAAATATAACTAGCTCGCCCTAGTTGTAAATAGACAAAGCTTTGAAGAGGACCTTGACACAGGTATACTTTCCGTAAAAGGTTTTCCCGTCCCAAAATGGTTTGACAATTTAGGATTCGCAAGAGCCTACCAGTCAAAATCTAATTACAGACACAATGCAAAGAAAACAACATGAATCAAGAGAACTTTTCTAGTCATGTAATCAACATAAATAATACAAATTACTCAAAACCAAAATCATCATGCACACCCATGTTTGCAACATGTTCCTTGAAAATTCCCAAAATCAGTGGTTTTGTCAAAAGATCAGCTAACATCAACTTCATATCAACGTGCTCAATCAACACCGACCCTTTTCTCACTTCTTCTTTCACAGACAAATCTTTCATGTCCATCATTCATGCATGTTTATGTTACACCTTTGGGCAAGAAACATAAACAACCACCATTTGATAATAGATTGTATAACCTTATTGTATAACAGGCATGTAAGAGATTATGAAAACAACCAAAACTTTAAGTCTTTGGACAAGAAAACAGTCAACTTAATTCTCTTAAAAAATAAAATAATACACTTGAAACATCTCAAACCATTCATATATTTCTCATTTTAAACCCAGTTCAAGTTCAGTTGCCTAAATATAAACAGAACACTATTTTCGAGGAAATTCCACTTAACCTCATCCACCATTTTTGTATATACATACATATATCATTTTTCTCGTCATAAACCATAAATTTTCATCCACACGTTGTCATTTAGTTTTGAATTAGATGCCAATTAACTCACACCTAAAATGCACCTTATCTAAGACTTTGACAAATTCATGCAGCTATATCCAAAAAACCTCAGTACTCACCTAAATGTATCAAAAGTTATAAACTAGAATTTGCAAATAAGTAAAATTGAAGAGAACCCAGAACCCATTTGACTACATGGTCCGTTCATACATACATACATACACACACACACACACACACACACACACACACACACACTTGTTCATATGCTTATAGATACATAAACATGTTGATGAAGGGGAAATTTGAAGATACCATTTTTGATGGCCGAGAGCACCAATTAGCTTCCTCTCTTCCTGAATGGTTTCAGCATAAGCATGCAATGTAACCTCTTTTGCTGCCATCTTATATGCTGCCAAATAGAGAACAGTACCCAGACCAAAATTTCCATAAAATCTCACTTTGGTGAAGATTTAATAAACATTTGTCCAAATGATTATTTGTTCTAGATGTTACAGCCTTAGTTATTTTCTGTTGGCATCATTCATGAATAAGACTGATTAAGAAAAACATTAATGTGAACAATTATAATCGCAAACAATTATAATCACATGAAAGAAACAAGGACCATTGACATCTTGCAATGTTTCCCTCTGCTGTGACACCACCACTCATCAATGTATTTAGAGTCTACAAGCCTAGAGGAAGTTATAATTTTGCTAGGGACCCCTAACTATAGTGTTAAGGTAGACTCTTATACAGCTGTAAGGGAAAATATCACTCACATTAGCTTTACTTTTGAGAAAGATGATTGCCAAGACTTATATCACTTGGACTCAAACTAAATGATAAACACTATTTTGTAACAGTAAAAGCAGGAAATCAAATACGAGGTAAATCAGAGTTACCAAAGTTCAAGTTCAAAATTGCTCAAATCCAATCACTAGAAAATCTCAAACAATATTATTGCACATACAATGTTTCTTCACCACCCGATTTGATTTAAGAATCAGTGGCATATCAAAAGGCAAAGCTCCTCCATGTGTTTTGCAAGGTATTCAGCTTGTCTTTTGTTTATTAAACCACATAGGTGGTTCTTTTAAGTTGGATTGTGTACCTTATAACATAATTAACAAGCTTGGATTGATTGGGATAACAATATTCCACAACTTTAACAAAATAAAGGTCATATCAGCGACCCATTACAATCCTTGATTAAGTACTAGGCATTGGGCAACCGATAATTGAAGACACACGTGAAAAGTGAGAACCCATCGCTTATAAAACGTAATGCTTTATTTCACAGTAAGATCAACAAAACAGGTAAAAAGAAATTAAGCATAATTTCTTATTCTTTCCAGGAATGACATTCAAAATCGAAAGCAACCTAACTACTTTGTAAGGGTTTTGTCGGGCACCGATCACATATAGGAATAACATGGATGGTTCTTACTCCCATAGATGAATCAATTACATGCATTGCAAACCGATATCAAGTATTTCTATTTTCCTTTAAATTACTCACGCACACAATTTTTTGAGCAATTGATAACTTGATAACAAGAAACTAAAGGGTTTTGGATCAAATTAAACCAAAATAGTGACAGGTTGATTCCATCAAAATTCATGTGCCAATCAAATTATATGACTCACAAATATATCAAAATCTGTGACTCACTAATTAACACTATTAGTGACAATAATAACAAATCAAATAAAGTATCACCCACATATTTGGTATTAGTTGTAAACTCAAATACCAACAGTCTGGAGATCGAGAACGGGGAATGGAGCAAATGCGGGAACGGGGGTGGCATGATTTGGTGCACTTAGATGTACGTGACCTCTACACCCATCAAGAAGAGCCTTTGTCTTTCCTTTTCCTGTCGTGAATACAAATTTTGGCTATCGAAGACAGGAAAAACTTGAAACAACCATTAGTGATTGTTAAATGCAGGTTTATATCACACCTTTGGGCAAGAGATATAAATTGCCATTGACCTTCATTGTATAGCCATCATCAAGGATCTTATCATGCAATTATCACAAGTCTTTGGATAGGAATATGGCCTGATCTACATGATGTCATACACTGATTAAAACTACCAACAATTTATACATCCCCTTCTTTGGAAAAGAATGTGAACATTTCATGGGTTTTAAACCACAAATGTTCTTCCTTTACTGTAATCGAACAATGCGCTTAATTGTTCTTAACATTTACTACAAATCAAACTGTTAGTATAGGAGTAGAAAAGATAAAACTCAAAGTGATATAGTTATCAGCAATAACTAAAGTAATTTAGCACCATGTGAAATAAAACCATAAGAGCAACTCCTATCCTACCCTACCCAATTGCCAAGGGAATCTATGGACTGAGATTGGGCTGCGTTGCCTAAGAAAGCATTAAAATTTAGTTGTGGAGAGATTGGAGTCGTTAAAATAATTTATCCTTGTTTGCAAGTTATAGCGTTTGACTGCAAAGGATATACACACCCTTTGCGCTTTCACTACAACCCCAATGATTTGGATTTATTAGTGATACAGTTCGATACCCATTGATAATGATTAAAAATCCGTCTGAAGACCCACAAATTCGTTGATGTCTTCCCAAATTTATTTGGGTTTTGAGAACCTTGTCATCCACAGGACCAAATGTTGTTCAATTTGAAGGCCTTGTCATCCACAGGACCAAATGTTGTTCAATTTGAAGGCAGATTCTATAAATCTTGTTGATGGTTATGGTAAATCCTATACTTTTGATGTTACTACTGATCAATCCATCTCAGATATGAAAGTGATTGCACACGAAAGTGGAGGGTGGAATGTCTATCTGTTAGAATCATGCAGTATAACTATACAATGGATCTAGAGCATGTTAAGTTGGCTCTGATACCAAAGGTTGGAACAAATCCTATTTTAACATTAACCCTTTACCACAAGCAGACGTAAGGGTCGAAGGCAAACCTATCGAAGTAGCCATAGCAGTACCATCGTGGTTGTTCAACATAACTGTTGAAGCCATCATGGTTGTCAAAGAACTCTTCTACCACTTAGAGACCTTTATAGTCTAATGATGATAGACCCCTTGAACGTAGAACACTTTCTCTATGAGCTGGCAGTTCATTTATATAGATGCAATGGTAGCCAACTTCCATCTATCGTGAAGGGTTGGTTGTTCACCCATTGCACCCAATCCAACCGTGTATGGAGCAGTTGTGATTAGTGCTTATTTTCAAATGCACGTTGGAAGTGTATTCCTCAATTATAGGATGTAGCTTTGCACATATTCAAACTCTATTTGATTTGTATTACCAATCTATTACTTCTCCTTTATCCTAACTAGTTGAGTCCACATAGGATTTTACATATAAGACTTAAGAGTGAATATAATTTTCACAATATTTTGTTAATTAACATTTTATCCAGTAGCCCTATATTTTATACTCTAAATCAGTGTTTTTAAGTATATAAGTAGTGATATTTTGTCCTTTCTATCTAATCAAGCAGTGATATTTTAATTGGAAACTTTAACGAAAAGCTCATGATATTGTTCATTTTAACAAAAAACCACATTTTTACATTAAAAAGTTAATTGTGGTACTATTCACTTTACCCTTTATTTTGTCCTTATCGTTAAAACTCAAAATTTTCAAACTTTTTTCATTAGTTTTTCTATTTTAATTTGTGAGTGCTAAGAATCATGCTCCCATTTGCTAAAAACTAAGAAGTCGTTTCAAGGAAAATTTTAGATAGTACATAAAGTTGGTCCAAAATAGATAAGACAGTACTAATTAAGGCCACCATACCTATCCATGCACCAAACCTCTGTCAGTTGTCGAAGCTAGTTGCTTTTTAATTCCTTAATAACAAAGACTCACAAAAGGATATTGATTCAAAATTATTTGTAGGAAAGATTCATTCCTTTTTAGCCCTTGATAGTTTACTTTTGCAATTATTTTGTTCTAGTATTTATCCAAACCCCTCCTCATCCCTAGTAATATCAATAGTTGAGCTTAAAACTCATGGGTGGTACATAGTTTTAACCGTGGAGTTGAGAGCAAGTTAATTAGAATTGGATCACTGCGAGTGCGCTATTTTGATCTAATAATGTTTTATCATGTAAAAAAAAGCTTACAAATAATAATTTGTTATTAAACCAAAACGTTATATGTATGTGGTTCATTGACACCCATTTCTTGTAAGTCATTCTCCTTGGAGTTTGGTGGACAATTAAATTAGTTGTGTTTCATGATTGAAGTAAGAGGTTTGAGTTTGGGAGTTCCCAATGCTAATGGAATTCTTTCTCTATTATTTGCTTTGCGGTTGAGCAGTATATTTTGGACAGCCCGAGTTTTGGTTTTGGATGCATATACAAACAACTCATTCTAAGTGGCCAAAAAGCAAGCATGAACTCTAAAGTCTATTTAAGCACGAACAATAATTTTGAAGCAAAAGGGAAAATCAATATGTACAAACTTTTCCATTTGCTCTAAGTTTTGCTTATTTCTTGCCAATAATCATTTTTGTAATTCGAAGCAATATATAAAGCTGTGCTCCTTCTTTAGCTGCCAGATATGTGGCGTTGAGGTAAAACCCTGATTTTCACTAATGCACAATACCATTTGTAAAGATTAAAAGCACTACAAAGTTACAAATCCACTCCCTTCCCCCTTTCCATTTAACAGGGCCATATTCTGAGTTTTCAAATGCCCGGGGCAAAATTTTAAATGGTGCCCTTCTTAGATTACTCTTACACATTTTTTCACAAACAAATTAATTTTATTAACAATGATAAAATACCAAAGTTATATATGGACTAGAAAGGATTATAGTAGGAGAGGAAACTTGTGTGATCTAGAGAGCACAACTGAATACATAAACAATGTAAAGATTAAAAGTCAAAATAAAATAAATTGGAGAGCTAGAGATTGAGAGATGAATACCTTCTAACACAAATTAGCATTTATGCAGATTACGCTTATTTATTTATTGTTGATGCAACACTGTATTCTATTTTCGATGGGAAGAAGATTGAGTTAGGTTACAAAATGGGCTAGACAGTATAATTAGATAACAAACTCAATATAGACTATGTGAGTCGATCTTAAGACCTATCACTTATAAAAAGAGAATACTACTAAACCATAATATTAGTTGATTGATGGTACTTATCTTTGACCAGTCTTTAATTTGCATGGCATGCCATACGTCCTAAAAATGGTTTAAGTACAAGCCTCATCGTAAATTATGCAAAAACCTCTGATGGCCAAAAGATTATGGAAGTATGTTCTTGGCATGATCTAAATTGAGAGACAATGATGGTGCTCTAGTGAGATATCATTATTAGGCAATTCGCCTACCATCCACCGACTCTTTCTTTGGGGGAATTTTCTAAGCTTTGCTTTATGGAACATTTAAAATCTAATACGCATTTATAATCCTACATTTGTATATTATACATTTCGTTGAGTATTATACGTGGTATATGTTAGAGTATGAGTTAGTGAGTGTAGGATTGTTAAACTTGTCATAAGATGAGGAGTTATGTTTGTCAGATAGTTAAGATTGTTGTGTGTAAATAGTATTGTACCTTGTATTACTTGGTTATTGAGAAAGGAATATACATTTCTCTCTTTTCTCTCTCTCTCTCTCTCTCTCTCTCTCTCTCTCTCTAGAAAATGTTCTTCATTACATAGATCAAAGATCGTCAATCAATATAGGTTAACATGGTATCAATCACCTCTGATGCTTGCGTTGATACTTTGATCCATTTTCTTGCTTCCGCTACCTTCGAATTTGTCTTCGTCTGCCTCTAATTTCTGTTTCTTGCTCCTCAAGGATTCTTCGTGTTCTTGAAAACCCTCATTTTCTAGGGTTTGGCTCGATCTTGATTTGTGATCGATCTTTCCTCTACATTTCTCTAGATTGTACAGTCCAAGTGTTTATGATTAATTCTCAGTGACTTTCTTCTTCACACAGCGATTTGCATAAAATCAAATAGGCTAGGGATTACTTGGTAGCTGCAGGTGTGTATTTTGCTGATAAAGACATTGTAATTCTAGCTTTGAATGGACTCCCTCCTGAATATAATACATTCCGATGTGTGGTTAGGGGTAGAAAGAGTGTTATTACTCTTAAAGAATTTCAATCTCAATTACTAGTTGAAGAAAGTATTGTGGATAATATCTCTATTGCACCATCCTATCTCACTGCTATGGTTGTTAACTATAGACCTAATATGTCTCACGCACCAACATTTCAGCAGTCTAATGGTTCTCATGGCCAATCCTCATATATTAATGGAGGTTATAAGTTTTTCAATAGAAACAACGACAAAGGAAAGTTCAATCAAGGTCACAGATCATTTAATCCAAGACAGCAGTTTTATACATTGACTCATGTGTTGCCTACACCAACTCCAGGTGTTCTTGGTCAATCCCCAACTTCATACTACTCTTCACCATCTGCACCTCTTATTCCTACCTGTCAACTGTGCAATAATGAAGGTCATATTGCTCCATTTTGTGGTTTTAAGCCCCCTGAGAGATCCAAGTGTAACATCTGTACAAAAAAAAAAAATCATACCACATGCTACTGTTTCTATAATGACAAAGGTCCAGATTTTATTGGTGATGGTTCCCATTAGAATTATCCTCAGATGTTTTCTCATTCATTTGGACACTCTACATCTCAGCACTATCAGTCTCAGCAATCTTAGATGCAAGCTATGTATACTGCAATTCAACCAACTTAGGCATCCATATCTCATAATCTACCTCAAGTATGGCTCACTGATTCTGGTGCAACAAATCACATGACTACATATATGTCTAACATGTATTTGCCAACTCCTTATCCAACTAATGAAACCATTCAAACTGCCAATGGTGAAGGTTTATTAGTATCACATGTTGGTAAATCTGTTATTAATACAAGAGTGGAACCAATAAACTTAGATTTAGTGCTCTATGTTCCAAAATTGACACAAAATTTGTTGTCAGTTCATCGGATATGTTTGGATAACAACTATTGGCTAACCTTTGATGCATTTTGCTTTTGGATTAAGGACAAGGCCACAGGGAGGATTCTTTACAAAGGGATGTGCAGTAATGGACTCTATCTCATACCTCTAGCATCTTCTTATTTTATCCACACAACCACCAAATATGACCTCAAGCATATCTTGATCAACTAGTACTATCTTCTACTTGGCATCATAGATTAAGACACCTTACAAATAAGATTGTTGCATTGATGTTACATAAAGCTCATGTACAATGTAAACAGGTTTCTTCACCTGTCATGTGTCACGGTTGTCTACAGGGCAAGTTTTGTAAACTTCCCTTTCACCATGGTGTCAATAAGTCTGTACAACCCTTCCAAACTATACATAGTGATCTTTGAGGCCATTTTCCTTGTATTTCAGTAGATGGATATAGGAACTATGTGATCTTTGTTGATGAATGTACAAGGCATTGTTTTATTTTTCCATTAATCAATAAAAGTGACTTGTGTTCTATGTCTGTTACTTTTACAAATATGTTCAAACTCAATTCTCAAGCTTTATTCAGATTTTACAAAGTGATAGGGGAGAGTATGTTAGCAAACAGTTTCAATCCTTTCTTAAAGATAAGGGTATTATTCATTATAAGTCATGTCCATATACTTTTGAACAAAATGTATTGGCTAAGAGAAAACATAGACACCTTATAGAAACAACCATCACCTTATTGCACAATGCCAAGTTACCATCTTTTTTCTGGTCCTATGATGTCAAAACTACATCTTACTTGATTAATAAAATGCCCACACCAGTTTTACATGATAAATCTCCCTTTGAAGTTCTATTTGGAGATGTTCCAGCAATTTTTCTCCTCTAAGAATATTTGGTTATGCCTACTATCCCTTGCTAAAACCATATCTCAACAACAAACTTCAACCAAATACCATTAAGTGTGTCTTCTTAGGATATGCATCTCAATATAAAGTGTACATTTGTTATGCTGTGTTTGGGAAGATAACCTATATCTTCAGGCATGTTGTATTTGATGAACATGATTATCCATATGCAGACTTATTGATGCACTCTAAGCCACCATATACATCTCATGTGATGTCAAGTACATCATCTTCTTTACCTATTATCACAAATACTAATTTTGTTGTCTTACCTGCTTCTCATGATACCTCTCTCTCGGATACATCTACTACACTTAGTAATTCACCTAATTCATGTTCTTCAGCACCACATATATCACCCATGTCATCCCCACCATCTCCATTTGTTCACAACTCACATCTATCCATTACTGGTACATTTGAATCTTCTTCATCAATCCATGCGGTACCTGAGTCCAATGCTGAAGCAACATCAACTAATAATTTACATCAAGTTTCTTTATTTCAACCTGAAACTTTGCAAGTAGTTCTAGATATTCCCCTTATGAATTTGCATCCAATGCAAACCAAAAGTGAAAGTGGAATTGTGAAGAGAGAGAAAAAAAAAAAAAAAAAAAAAAGGCCTTTCTGACCACTCTCCAAGAGTCTGGTGGTGTTGATTTGTCTCTAATAGAGCCAACTACTTACAAGAATGCTTTAAAAGTTCATGTTTGGTTAACATCTATGAAAGAAGAAGTTGATGCTCTTCACCAGGCCTGATATTGCATTTTCTATGCATCAGGTCTGCCAGTTTATGCAGACTCCAATGGTTGCCCATTTCACAGCTGTGAAGAGAATCCTTAGGTACTTAACAGCATTCAGTGATGCTAATTGGGCAGGAAACCCAAATGATCAAAGATCCACTATTGGATTAGTTGTATTTCTTGGACAAACTCCTGTGTCTTGGTCTTCTAAGAAACAATAAACTGTTTCCAGGTCTTCCACTGAAACTGAATATTGTGCCTTGTCTACTACTTCTGCTAAACTCAGTTGGATCAAACAATTACTTGTGTTTATGCATGTTCTCATTTCTAAAGCTCCAGTATTGTTTTGTGACAATCTTTCTGCCATTGCTTTCTCATTTAATCCGGTTCAGCATCAAAAGACAAAGCATATTGAAATTGATGTGCATTTTGTTAGGGAAAGAGTGGCAAAGCAACAACTTTTTGTGCAGTTTGTTTCCTCCAAAGAACAGTTTTCAAATATATTGACAAAAGGGTTGAATGCTCCTTTATTTCAAACTCATTGTAACAATCTCATGCTTAGCTTATCAAAGCAAGAGATTGATGGGGGATGTTAGAGTATGAGTTAGTGAGTGTAGGATTGTTACACTTGTCATAAGATTAGGAGTTATGTTAGTTAGGTAGTTAAGATTCTTATGTATAAATAGTATTGTACCTTGCATTACTTGGTTATTAAGAAAAGAATATACATTTCTCTCTTCTCTCTTCTCTTTTTTTTTTCTCTCTCTCTCTCTCTCTCTCTAGAAACTGTTCTTCATTACATACATCAAAGATCTTCAATCAATATAGGTTAACAATATATACACCGACCCCACCCAAAATTATGAACATATTCATATATGTAACATACTTGAACACTTGTAAGTAATAATATTAGGCTTAAGTTTTTTTTTAATGGTAAGTTTGATACCAAATAACTAGCACATTGGATGATTTAAACCAAATCCAATTCTATGGTATCAATATAAAAAAAAGTGTTATAATTTGAATGGGATAGTAACCACGTGACAGTGCAATAGCGTGCAAAATATTTAGACGAAAATAGCACGCAAATTGTCTTAGTGAGACATTTCGTCGAGTCCCTAGCCAAGTCATATTGTGCACCTACCAACAAATGTCGACAACTTCTTGGTTAGCAGATCAACTAATGTTGATAGATTTTAGCCAAGCTTGTCCATAGATGTCAATATGCCAAGTGAGCTTGTAGTAGATGGCAACATTAATGCACACAAAGGCATGAGACTAGCGACTTTCTTGTCCAATACTCATAGTGACAATTTGTCAAGCAGTTGAAGGACAACTTTTCAAGAAAATCTCAAATGTTGAAAGGCTAGTACCCACCTCTTTTATGGAGGATTTATGAACTTTAGGGGTGAGTGGCCCTAAAAGGAGGAGGGGTCTATTGACCATCACCTCAAGGTGGGCCAACCTCTATTTATGAGAATACCTGAAAATTAACTAATATATTCAGATTATAATACATCTTATAATTTTTCCTTAATATACTTTAAAAATAAGACATATTAATTATATCGGGTATAGTAACAACATTACGTAACAATGTTACGAGTACACCACAAATTTCTTTAGACAAAACAAAGATAAAAAAAAAAAAAACATTACCCTTTCCTATTAATAGCTTTTTAATTCCTAGTTAGATCAGTTCAAATCTTTAGAACAATTTTCATCCACACATGTGCATAAACATCCAAAAATGTAGGTTAATGGGTGTGGAACTTTGATATTGCACGACCAAATTAATGTAGTTATGATTCACATGTGAATGAGGATGCACGCTTTGTATTGTTGTAAGACCCTTTTTTGTTAGTGGGGAGAATGGAGAAAGGTTGGCATGAAAGAAAATTTAACTTTTTATAGGCATATAAGTTTGCTACTTTCGTGTTTCCCTATCTCTAAGCAAAGGCTTCCAGCTCATGGTTTGTAATTTCATATAGGCAATAAGTTCTAGCACAGGCACATTGTTTTGTTCAAAGACCATAGTGTGTGTGTGTGTGTATTTTTTTTTTCTTTTTGGACCAATTTAATTGCAGGGCTTAGCATTCATGCTTACATGTTTATAAGGTTAACTTTACTTGCCAGCTGTAATGCAAATTGCTAGAAAGGAGAAGCAAAAACATACCGTTATGGAAATAAAATATTTTTGGGTTAAAACCTAAATTTTCTAGGTTAAAAATGTTAGATTTTAACCCAAGTGTTGGAGATAGTCTAATAGTCGTAGTCAACTTTTTGGCCAATACACATCCAACAAATATTTTCTGAATTTCAAATTTTATAAGGTATCTTTGTGGCAAGATCCGCGTAATTTACAAATCTCCTTCGTCTTTTAATCAATAAAAGGATTACAAAGATGAAATTTTACTCTGATGGGGTAATTTCACAGTAATATTAGTGAATCACCAAATTTGTTCACCAAAAAACTACATATTATATGCTAGAGAGTCGTCAAATTTGTTCATAGAAAAGAAGAGTAGTGTCAATGTACATATAATGACCTAATTACTTAAAGAGTAATTTATCATAATTTGTGTGATAATTATTCTCTTATTCGTATCATCACACTTGTAGGTCATTACAAATGATATTTTTTTCATGCATATACGTGTGTATATACCTGCGTATACGTGTATATATACATGCATATATGTCTGTATATATATCATTCTCCCATTTAGACGCTACATAATCTCTGAATTTTGTTCAGACATATAATAATATATATTGCGCTGCCATGGGCAGGAGCGCTTTGACCAAACAACCATCTTTTCTCATCAAGTTTTTGCCTTTTGATCCACAACTTGTTCAATGTTCTAAAAATCCCCGCCTAACGTCGTCTAGACATTAAGCGGTTGGTCACTGCCCCGATTAATGTCTAGGCATTTGAAAATTAAGAAATTGTGCCTAGACCTACTGAGTCACCCGCCCATACCGCCTAGGCACCTACCTAAGTTGCAACTCACTTAGCCAAAAAATAGATAACTTTCATTTTGTATTTTATTTTTTTCAATAAATTGTAAAAGACTTGTTGAATACTTAAATGAATACACATTATATGCAAGTTCCCCATGTTTTCATTATGTTCCAATATACTTCCTAATATATATGTCATTCTATTTTGTAGTTTATAATGAAATTATGTATATTTTAAGTATAAACAGACACTTATTTACACGAAATATAATGAATTTACTTAAATCCGCCTAGGCGCTAGGCCCCAACTCGCTGCCCGACTAACATCTAGCGTCTTTTAGAACCTTGACTTGATTAGAGTGGAGAATCACCCTTCAAGCTCAGATTTTAATCAGTCTTTGGTTGTCATGTGTCTTTTACATAACAACCACTACTCCAACGAACATAATAACTATCTTATGACACTTTTTTAATTTTTATTTTATGCTTTATGCAGGACACTTGTATCATTCTACATCATAACATGAATAAAAGTATAAGAGAATACGATACATGAGACGGCTGAAAATATAATTGAAGGAAACTAAAGCCTTGATCATATGACAACTATATATTTGTTGATTGATGGACTAAAACCTTCGACGTATATACGTACGTAGAAATAGTTTACTTTGTCCTTTCGTTTAATCTGTATGATTCCGACTCGTCAACTACTATGGAATGTGAAAAATGTAAAATAAATATATAAACGAAAAGCATGTCAATATCAGGTATATTATAAACATATAAATATCAAATATAACACGAAAAGGAGTCCATTTATTGAATCGCAAATCCTTCGCTGTGTGAGAGAGAATCTGCGACACAAAATCTACGCTGCAACACAAGCGCCTTGAAATTAGGAGTTGAAAATCGAACGACCGTAACTTTGTTGCCTAGCAGGACTAAAATACTATAAAAACATTTGTTAATAGCTGTATTTTGTTTTCCAAACGACTGGAAATTTATTACGAGGGTTTTGATACAGATACTTAGGTTTTGAAATTTTGAGATTAAATATTTATGCCTTTTAGAATTTTGATTAAACATCTTTCTATAATTTAGGTGCCAAATCGATTAGTATACCTTTTAATTCGTAGATAATACATCAAAACTTCTAAAATTTTGTTGATAAATATTGTAGAATTTAATTCCAATAAAAAGTCTTTCAAAATACACATAAATGCAACTTGCCATTATATTTAATATACCTTTTAATTTTCTTAGATAATATCTCAAAACTCCTTAGATCTTGTAGATAAATATTGTAGTATTCAATTTTAATAAAAAGTCTTTCAAATTACACATGAAACGTTGATTTCTTCTTGGTACATATTTGATACGTTACTTAATATATCTTCTTGGTACATATTTGGTATGTTTGTTTTCTTTTTTGTATGTATTTGGTACGTTTATATTTATTTAAAAAAAAAACATATTTGGTACATATATTTCCTCTTGATTAAACATATATTTCTCTTTGGTACATATTTGGTACGTTACTTTATATATCTTCTTGGTACGTATTTGGTACGTTCATATTCTTTTTTTGTATGTATTTGGTACATTTATATATTATTTTGGTACTTTTATATTTATTTAAAAAAATATATTTGGTACGTTACTGTATATATCTTCTTTGCACGTATTCGGTACGTTTAAATATATTATCTGAACGTACCAGCCTCAAGCCTCTAAAAATAGAGAATATGTCTAATTATCTCACATGATATCAGTATAAAATAGTGAAAACAACCACTAATTGAAATGGATAAGTCCATTCAAAATTCAAAAATGAGGATCATATAATTCTAACGTGGGAGAAGAAACTGGCTTCATAAAAAAAAAGGCCACGTACATAAATATATCAACCTAAAAGGATATTTATGGAATTTAATAATTAACATTTTAAATTAAAAAAAACACAATAATTACATGTAATCTAAATAAATATAAAAATGCTGACATGACTATTGTTTATGACACATCCCGACCCGGAATGTCTACTAGGACTCCGAATCGAGTTATGCTGGCTTCATCACCTGAGGGCCCAGGCTGGGATGTGACATTTAGGCGTACTAATCAAATTTCAAAATAGAACCAATGTTTAATCTAAAGAGTATTAGAAAAGTGCAAGGGATTCTAATTTTTCCAATTTATTAACTACGAATAGTAACATTTACATTCTTTAATAGGGAGGCAGATTATCTACCCTCTTGTTTGGGTGCCCTTCCCATCCCCTTCTATTTATGCGGTCACGGTTAAGCCACATCAACATTTTATATTCCTATTGTTTTTTGTCTTATTATCTCTATAAAAAATCAATATAAAATGTTGACGTGACTTAACCGTAACCACAGAAAATATGAGAGGATAGGAAGGGCACCCAAATAGGAGGGTAGACAATCTGCCTTCCTTTAATAGAACATTAAAGTACCAAAATGGTCCAAATCCATTCCACCAATGACGTCTATGTTCCATGTAGTGCTAAACAGTGTTTAAAATTTCTTCGGTCGATATTTCTATGGAAATATTGAAATAATTAGAGAAAAGATATGAAAATGGGGGTGAAATCTAAATTTCACATCATATCTGAGAAACTCTTCAATTTAGCTAAAATAGACAGATATCATCAATATGTCTTACACATCTTTAAATACGTAATTTCCATCATTTCCATCAAAAGCAACCGATCTCGATACCGATATTCAAATATCTGTCAATATTTCCACAAATTTGCATATCGATATTTTCTTTTTTGCTTGGAAGTTGGAAGAGTACTTTCATGAATTTGGACACGTGTAGACGTAATTCTGAAGCCAAACCCATTCACATCTTAAATGATTTGAATTGTTAAATTTTGAGGAGAGAATTTTTTTTCTGAATTATCCATGCCAAATTGACATTTTTATTTCAGCTTTATTGAAGGAACTATGATTTTGCACATTTAAGATGAGGAAACAATTTTGGATTTAGATGATATGTTTTTTTTCCCCTCATGAACTTTGAATGCATGGAGAGAGAAGTTCGTTTCCTTTTGCTGGTTTATGTCTTTGACATAAAATAATTGGTATTAACTGTTATTGATATTTTAAACTAGTCAATCTACTCTTTTTTTCATTAAAAAAAAGTTATGAAAAAAACCCGGAATAAAAAACAAAATGACAATACGAAAGCGCCATCAAACCCATATTCTTTTAGAATAAGATTTATTTAATTATCGCATGACTTTTGTTTGTTTGTTCGTATTTTTTTTTCCTTCTTTTTTGCGGTACAGGGAATTCCGCATTATACCAAAATATAACACAACTTTGAAACTTTGCAATAGTGAAAGTTTAAAAATTTAAAGTATTAGGGTTAGAGGAGTCTCTTATAGCCCACTTCATAGTTTGGTTGGTAGCTTGAGAAACTCGAGCCGTAATAAACGAGGTTATGTAAGGTGGACTACAGACATAGGGACATGGCCTCCTGATCCAGAAGCTTCCAATGCACCATTAGGCTCCTGGAAAGTTTATGCAACCTTAAGGTTGTAGGTTATAACATTTAAACCTGGGCTCGGTCCCAAGTGCGATTACTTAAATACCGGACCAGCATACTAAGTCAAGTATATTATGCGGCGATCTCGTGCCTAAAGCAGGTCCGAATGAGGCATCTAGACTAGGAAATCCTCATGAGAAATTTTATTCCAGCGGAGCACTAATACGCTAAAGTGTCTTTATATTATGCGGCGATCTCATGCCTAAAGCAGGTCCGAATGAGGCATCTAGACTAGGAAATCCTCATGAGAAATTTTATTCCAGCGGAGCACTAATACGCTAAAGTGTCTTTATATTATGCGGCGATCTCGTGCCTAAAGCAGGTCCGAATGAGGCATCTAGACTAGGAAATCCTCATGAGAAATTTTATTCCAGCGGAGCACTAATACGCTGAAGTGTCTTACCTAAGTCAAGCTAAATGTAGTCCAATCGAAAATGCTTAGGTCCGATGCATATAGGATGCATGTCAAAAGGATTCCAAAGGAGCTTTTGATCCACGTTCAAGTGACCAAGTCCCTAACAAACTTTTGTTTATGATTCACCAAGGAAGAACACGTAATTTAGGCTAAGAAAGAAACCCCTTCTTGGTGACACGTTGCAATTATTAAAATCCTCAAACCTGGAATGGGGCAAGGTGAATGTACTGGAGTATGCCCAAAAAATAATTGACATGGCAGCCTAATGTTGAGTCATCGACAACAAACGGCAAGTGAGAACATCCATCAATCGAGCATGTGACCTAATAGCGGATTAGGAAGGTTCATTGTTAATTAGGATGAGACCAAGGAATAACTTAAAGTAGTAGGGACGTGATTCTAAATATGTTCCAATCCTGAGATACCTACCTTATAGATATTAAGTTCTAAATTATGTTCCTAGCCATAAGATGATTGAAAAAACTATCGAACATCCGTAGAAGTCGATTTATGTCGTATTCAGTAGTGAATCTCAGATTAAGCATGTATAGACATAGAATAGATATAATGGTGCTCATATATAAGATCAAGCTCATTGAACATTGACCAACCACAGAAGTGTCGGATGACAAATTACCTACTTGTTAATTGTATCACACTTCTTAGTTATGGATGCAACTAATTATCTTGTGTTTATGAATATGGTCCTTGGTCTTGCCTCGAAGCTCTCAAACAATAGCGGAGTCCTATAGTGTGATGTTCTGGATGATGTGCATCAACATGAAAGTACGTGAATGCACAATAAATAATCTGTCACCTTCTAGGTAATCATGAAGGTTGGTATCCTAGTGCCCCCTTGATGATCTATCTCTACATTTCTTTGGCCAAAGCAATGTACATGAGATACAATAGGGCGACCATATTTATGCTTAGAGTTTGACAAATTTTTCATGTTCAAAAATATATGATTCGAATAAAGTAGACAAAGGAACCGAATTGCATTGTAACCGTACTAAGGTTCTAAACATGCGTTGTATAAAAATATTTTGATTAATCTGGGTAGCTGAAAGCCATTGCTAGATGTTACTATTCAGTTTGTGGATATTCCAACAGGTTAAATTAGAATGGTTTCTAATTATATAAAACTAGAAAATTTGATTAATCAAATTATTCACTGCCAGCTTTAGTGAGAACCTACAAGGTCACACACAATAGAATGATATTGAAGGACAAAATTGATGAAGGATGAATTTAATATAAATTGTTTATATTAAATGTTTTGTTTTATATTTGATTAATTGGTTTCGACCTTGCCACTTAGTACTACGGTCTAGTGGTATTCCTCTTCATGTTTGATTCTCGCCAAAGGCAATACATTGTTGTTAAACCCATTGTGAAACTTACCCGATTCCCCCACCTCTTTAGTGTAGATAATATCGTTTGTTAAAAAAAAATATTGGTTTGAGCCTTATGTCTATTGTAAGTTATTTTAACTACAATAAAAGAAGCAAGCACAATCCAAAAGGAAAGACTAGAATAAATAAATAAATAAAATAGGAGCGAACCGGACCAAAGTCCAGTGACAAAGGGGGTGTGTGGCAAGCCAAAAGGAAGTGTCTCCTAAGGCATGCGGCACACATGTGCGGTGGAGGATTAAATTGTAATCCTATTGGGTTATGGAGTTGTTTTATACATAAGCCTAAAGGCTCTTTAGATCTAGAGTGGATTTCTTACGTATTGTGAAATCAAGCATGTCGATTAACCTAGATCACGTGGATTAATTTAATAAGATTAAATGGAATCCAACATTCTGCTAACCATGCATGTAAATTGGATTATATATGCTTACGTCATCTTGCCACTCTTCCGCACACTAAAGTAGTCCTTCATGTTATAGAATTTGCTGAACTAATTGTAACCAAGGGTTACTCCGTCGCCACCAATTGTTGTTGGTGGAGATTATGGGGCATCCCCATGAGAGTCACGGATGATTTTATTTGAGGAATTGTGGATATAAAATAACGAATATCATTCACCACATACCCCAACGGAATAGCTAAAATCTTGTAGGATCTAAAAAATAATGAAAAAAAAAAAACTAAAAATAGAAGCTAAAATCTTCCATCTACAAATCCATTGTAATATCTTTGGAATCATGGAAGTTTTTTCGTCATATCATTTGCGACTCGCGAGGGACAATGCTCTCATAATATATTAAGGAAAGAAAAAGAAAATATCTCTTAGTAGCTAAGTATGCGTGCATGAGTAAGTATGTGTTCAATAAACCTTTATTTATTAAATGGGTTGTCTTCACTATATAACCCTTGATAACTTTCAATCTGCGATTCAGATTACACGAGAAGCATGTCAATCTTGACCAAAGATGAGTTCAAAAAGTGACATCTGTCTAGCAATATGCCTGGATTCTTATTTTCACCTCATTGTACCTAAAATTTTAGCTTTATAACAGAGTTTAGATTGATGACACCTATCATTATATGGAATCTGCAAGTAACACATGTGCGCACATATCATTATATGGAATTTGCAAGTAACACGTGCGCACAAATTCATTACAAACACAAACATCTTTGCCCGCAAGAAATAACAATGTATGCATCTCACTTTCACGTCTACTATTGGGATCAACATGAACGTTCACTTTTGGATTTAAACACAAATTAGCTTTGCCCAAATTAATTAAACTGGTTTGTATTGCCCTTTTGGCTTCGATTGGTAACTTTTGTTCTATGAGACTGATTAAGAAAATAATGCATGCCCATGGTTTTTTATGTATGTGAAGGGAGAGTTTTTTTGGATAATTTCCTTCAAGTTCTTCATCTTATTATCTTTGTTCATTTTTCTCCTTAAAATGGATCCATTATGAAGGCATGCATAATATTATAGTTGAAGATGAGTGTTGTACTGAGAATAAAGAATTCAAAGGATGAAGAAGAAATCACTCCCATAAATAACGAGTATGACGGAACACAAAAAATCCTACAATGTGCTAAAAATACTACAAAGCAATCTCGGTTGATAAATCAATATCTATTCTGTCATATATACCTAAAACCTCGGTAACAAATTAACAGCCTAACGTTGATCTTGTTTATGAATTTAACTTTAATTAATTTATATACTCTTCTGTATGAACTTAACTTTTTACTACTTTTATACATCCCAAGCAAAACCTTTAATTTTGTAATTACTTGGTTTACCCAATAAATTAGTCAGTCCCTAAAGCTTTCATGCACCTACACAATCCGATGTGCTGGAATAGGATCAAATTTTCACCCACGGTTTCAACTCTATTTTTCCGTCCCTAAAAAATCAAGTATTGTTGTGGTCATGATCATCGTCTTCATAGCAGGTCTTAGCTATCTGGTAAAGACGGCCCCTTAAGAAACCCTAACATCAATAGTTCTTTTCATTTGTATTTGGGTATGTGACTGCAAAAGTAGCCAATTACCAACCAAAAGCAGCTAGTTTCTTATAAAAATTGATGAAAATAAAGGGAAACGAGAGAAGAAGAAAAAATATATAAAAAGGAGATTATATTTTTTAGGTAGGGGCCAGTATTTTGCTACTATATTGGTTTCACTTTAACGTAGTGGAATCACAACAGGATGGAGTGGAAGTGGTACTGTAGCTGTAAAAGCCGTTTTGAACTTTTAAATTTAAATTTTAATATGGAAAAAAGGAATAAAAAGGGAGATTGTAGTCACACATCCTAAATTACTTCTCACACATCTTTTTAAATTTTTAAATTTTTTAATATTTTTTTTATTAAGTGTTAGTGGTGTGTAGAAAATATTAAAAAATTAAAAGGATGTGAAAGAAGTGATTTAAGGTGTGTGAATATAATCTTTCAATAAAAATTATAATATCAGGCTTCTTGATGTTACAAAGTCCAAACCCCAAAATGGTCCTTGTAAATTGGAGGTTATACATGACTTGGAAACAAAGATTCAAATGATTACAAGCATTCTCAGAGTCAAATTCATAAAAGATTATTGGAATATACAAATTATATAGAACGTTTTTATTAAGTTATGCGTGCATTGTTGTGCATTGTCAATTATTACTTCTTCTTTTTTTATCAAATTGTCAATTATTACTCGTAACACTGCGACAATGTAATTTTTTTATATATGAAAAAAAATCAACAAGTTCATGTGGAATTTATGCACATTTTTTTTTTTTGCATCGAATGTTTTGGTGATATACAATATGATATGTCTGTTGTACGAACATATATCTGGAAGGTTAGAATCTGTTTATGATTTTTCTTTTTACAAAAAATATATATTCGATTTGAAGGTTAATATTAAAGAAGAAAACACGTAAGGGTAAAAGCCTAAAAATTTGGAATGACCAACATTTTTTTGTGTGTGCTTTCTTATGCAATTTCTTCAAGAACATAGAAATCAATCAAGGACTTGAAAACTGATCAATTAAGAAAAAACAACTGCAGTTTGACACAACTACTAAAACTAACTAATTAAGCTAGTTCTCTTTTATTGTTTTTCAACTTTCAACAACAATAATGTACTAAAAAGATAGTTCTCTTTTATCAACACTCAACGACAATAAGACGTACTAAAACGATCATAACTTGCCAAATTGAACATCAAGTGCACGTCACATTAATCTTCAAAGTATGGGATATAAGCATGATGCCAAACTCATTCGTCATGCATTCTCCTCTGTTGCCACAAATTCTTATAGAACTTCTCTATAAACTCCTCCGCCGCTTTGTCCACGTGGCTTTCCTCATCAGCCTCCCTCACCGGAAACGGTGAGTCCGTTATCCTCAGCTGGCGGACCATAGGGCTCTTCCCAAACCCGGGAAGCACCGGTGATGTTGCCACGTATGCCGCCGCCTCCACAGTCACTGCTTCATTGTTCAACATCTCCAAAACCGCCGTGACGGCACCTGCGGTCGCCATCTCATCATCCTGAGTCTGCAGCGCGTGAGTACACTTGAAGAGGTTGTGGTGGTTGTTGTCGTGGCAGCGCTTGCCCCTGAGGTGAAAAGGGTAGTTGGGGGTGTTGCTGCAGCTGAACTCGTACTCTCGTTGGGCGGCAGAGGAGGTGGCCCCGCTGTAGTGGGGGTGGCTGTGGCTGTGGTGGTGGCTGTGGAACATGAGATTGCTTAAGGTTTTGCTGGCGAGCTTGCCACGCTTCATCATCATGTTGAAGTCCAGTAGGAGCTTTCGCTTTGAAATGCCCTTTCTTAGCATGAAGAAAGCTACACGTACTACTCTCCATATTCTCTTGGCAATTTCTGGTAGATTATTTTGTTCCATATTTTAGGCTTTAATTTATTTTCTCAATTGAGAGAGAGAGAGAGAGAGAGAGAGAGAGAGAGAGAGAATTAGAGAGAGTTGTTGGGTGCGAGTTCTAAACGAAGAGGGGGGGAGGTGTATTTAAAGGTGGATCCGGAGGTGATGGAAGAGAAGAGAGTTGGGTTTGTATATCTTTTGAATAAATAATTTCTTTTTCAAAATGATCCAAAAAGTAGAGTTTGTATTTCAATTATGCACTAGCTAAAATGGCTTCTTGTGGAGTGGATTCAAAGATTTTTAGTATTACTTTTTTGGTTGCATAGATTTTTAGTGTTACTTTTTTTTTTCAGAGACCAAGCATGCACAATGGTGTTACTTTTTTAGTATATGATTAATTTTCGTTTGAAAATGATCGATCGGTACACAGTGTTATACCTTCTTATAAATGTGTAAAAGATTAAAAGTCGGTATTTCATTTCTATAAAAAAAAATCAACAAAAAAAAATAATGATACTAGAATATGACAATAATAATAATATGAAATACTTTGGATACGGTCCTTAATCACTACTTTACATTAATTGAAATCCTATTAGTTTTTAAATTTTGATCAAAGTCCTTTGACTTTGTACACATCAACATATTAGCACTAATCAATTTCCATGTCAACTATTTTATATTTTAAATTAAATATTGTAACATGTACATCTTTAAAGAAATTTTTTTTGTCCGAACATTTAAAGCAATTAAATAAAATAAATTAACACATTTATGGGATATAAAATCCCATAAGATTTGAACTTTAACGTTTATGGGATTAAACAACAAACTCCACCCTTAGAAAAGAATTGTTTTTTAATTGAATGTCATGATAAAAGATAAATGTTCCCATAAGAATGTACCCATGTACAGTTATAGTAATTCACAAGAATGTATCCATATACAATTTCAACATTAAAACCCATATGTGACAACAACAAGAAAAACAATGTACCCATATAAATTCTTAATGTAAACAATGATTAAAGGATAGCAAAATGGAAGCAAACCATAATGTTACATCCCACATCGCCCAGGGGAATGGATTCTGTAAGCCTTATATGTATATTCTCATCTCTACCTAGCACGAGACCTTTTGGGAGCTCACTGGTTTTGGGTTCCATCGGAACTTCGAAGTTAAGCGAATTCGCGCGAGAGCAATCCCAGGATGGGTGACCCACTAAGAAGTTCTCGTGTGAGTTTTCAGAAACAAAACCGTGAGGGCATGGTCGGGGCTCAAAGCAGACAATATTGTGCTACAGTGGAGTCGAGCCCGGGATGTGACAATTTGGTATCAGAGTCAATCCCTAGTCGGATGTGTGCCAACGAGGACGTCGGGCCCCTAAGGGGGTGGATTGTTACATCCCACATCACCCAGGGGAGTGGATCTTGTAAGCTTTATACGTATATTCTCATCTCTATCTAGCACGAGGACTTTTGGGAGCTCACTGGCTTCGAGTTCCATCGGAACTCCGAAGTTAAGCGAGTTCGCGCGAGATCAATCCCAGGATAGGTGACCCATTGGGAAGTTCTCGTGTGAGTTCGTAGAAACAAAACCGTGAGGGCATGGTCGGGGCCCAAAACGGATAATATCGTGCTACAGTAGAGTCAAGTCCAAGATGTGGTGGGGGCCCAAATCGGGATGTGACAAGAAGACCAAATTACTTAAGGGTACATACTATATAAATCTTATAGGAAAAAGTTATACATATATGTGACACACCCCGACCGAGATCAGGGCGTGCTGGCCGTCACTCGAAGGTGACGTAGCCATGTGCGCGTGCGGAAGCTAATTAAGAAGGTAATATAAAAGTACTAATAATTAAAAACCTAATAACATACAAAGTACTAGTGTATGTGAGACACAATTCAGAGCAAGCCTACAACAGTCCAAAAGGAAAGATACGACATATTTACACCCGAAGGTGACCCTACAATGGTGAGTGTCTGTCAGAAATGCCGGGACGCCCTCTGGGATAAACCACCGAACTTGCTAGACCACTAGAACCTGGAGGGGCGCAAAAACAAAAGCGTGAGTGGGCAAAAACAAAGTTCTTTGAAAACTCTTTAGCAAAATACATTCTAACCCCTCGCCGTAAAACCTGTATACTTCCCAGAAAATGAACATATATACGTATGTATAGATATGTCAATCATGCTCCACATATGCCATTCATGCTCACAATATGCCATTCATGCTTGAGAATATGCCACAACAGAATCTCATAATCAAATATAAATGCTCAAGCATAATTCACATCGATAATATATAATCTGGCAGCCGGGAGTCACCTAACGTGACCTGTACGGCTGAATCTAGAGCTCCACTCTCAACTCAATAACTGAATCTGCACACGAGTCGGAACCACCTAACGTGGTCTGTACGACAAGCTGGGTGTATTATATATGTATGCTCTAGTGCTACGATCACGTGAAGCTGTGCGATAATCGCGGGTCACCTACAAGTCGGAACCACCTAATGTGGTCTGTACGACAGGCTTGCACCTAACTTGGATCCAAGACGAGCATGCGGTGCTGGTGAACATACACGTGAAGGCTGTGCCCTGGCCCTGGACGGGAGCACTAACACCGGGGGTGCAGATTATGAGCTCTCTAAACCTCTCAAACTACCATTGCATAATAAACAGGAACGCATAACCACATGAATACCGCTTACCTGGCACTTACCTGTGCGTCCACAGCACCGAATACACATATATATATAGGTATGCCAATTACCAATGCACGTGATGATGCGTAAACAATATTCAAATGATGCATGGCATAAAACATATAACCTTTTCTATTTAATTTCTGGGAATTAATATGTATATAGGTATATACGGAAAACAAAAGCCCACTCACTGGTAATTAGAAGGGTCGTAGCCCCCCTGCCTCGAGTGCGTACGCTCGTCCTCGGAAAACGAATCACCTATACGCGACAAAGTTACGAAAACATTAATTTAAAAGCACCTAAGCAACTTCTCGTAATAACTTCTCATACATTGCTCAAATTGGACAATTGAATATACCAACGTGACCTACACAACCTCAGGATCACGCCCATATTTTTAGAAAAAATTTTGGACCACGCACGCGCCCCCACGCGCCGGCCAAGGCACGGACCTACGCGCCCCCCACGCGCGGCCACGTGCCAGGCACACTGACGGTGTCAACAGACGCCGTCAGGAATATTCTGTTAACTGACGGAATATTCCGTCAAATCTAACCGGATTCCGTCACTGCCGTTAGGAATATTCCGTTAGACTTAACGGAATATTCCTCTGTCTTCTCCGGCGAGACGCCGGCGCCGGCGACGGCGCCGGAAAACTGGGTAAATTTCTAACTTTGTTTTCTCCTTCGTTTTTCAACCATTTTTCACGTTCTTTATACCAAAATGAAGCTTAGGACTAGTAGAATCACGTTAGACTAGTTTTAAGGCCTAAAAATTGCTAGATCATACCTGTCCACAACTTCAAAGTTCGGCCAACTTTGCACAGGACGATCCCGACGTCCAAACTCACCCAACGAACCACTCCGAGGCTCCTTGGGACCTCACAAACACATCTACAAGCTTAGAAATTCCAAAAACAAGCTAGTTTAGGTTTGCATGAACAGTGTTCAAATCGGACCTCGTCGAAACGACGTGAAAACGTTAGATTTCTTACCTGGAAATGGTACCACTGGACTCCTCTCAGCTCCACGAACACGATGGTGGTCTTGGTTTCTTGATTGGTGAAGTATTGAGTATATGTGTGTGTTGTCCGTGTGTAGAAGAAGAAGAAGAAGTGAGGAAGTGGACTCGGGGAGAGAGAGAGACAGAGAGAAGGCTGAGAGACAGAGTGAGGGAATGAGGGAGGGAATCCCGGGAGAAAAGAAAATGTATGATTGTGTGTGGTCCCACCACCCACACAACACAAATATACACGTAAAATAACAGCTAGGGGGGTAAAATTGTAATTTCAATGTACGTTTCGTTAGTTTCGGGACGGGATGTTACATATGGGTACCAAAAAATTTAGATGAGAAATTACAATGGTAGTATAGAACAAAAGTTGGGTACATGGATTAAGGAACAAGAGAAGAGAATGTAGCCAATGAAATTAAAATTGCATTCAGAGCAGTATAATGTTCATTTGTTACGATTTTGCAATATGATGGTCATGAAGAAAAAATAAGTTTGAAATTTTTTTGGAGAAATTTGAATTTGAAGATACATACTCAATATGATAATGTTGAATTTGAATATAAGCATAAATTTGAGTGAGAGAATTTTGGGATTTTCAATTACAAATGTGATAATGTGGGAGAAATTATAAATTAAAATTTGTTGTAAAAAAATAAAAAGATGACATGGAAGTATTTTAACAGTAAAATGCTGAGGTGTATAAAGTCAAGAAGTCAATGGACTTTGATCAAAACCTGAAAACTAATAAAATTTTAATCTATGAACATTGGTGACTAGGGACTGGATCCTAATGTTTTGGGATATACAATTGTGATTAGGACTGGATCCTAATGTTTTGATTTATAAAATCTGATTCTTAGCTTTTATAAAATAATACATGCACTTCAATTGTACATCCATATAATTGTGTGTAAAAATTGCGCCACGATATTATTTTTTTAGTATTCTAAACTATAAGAGACATATAGTTAATGTGACAGCCCATTCCAGATTTTCGAACCGTAGGGGTGAAATGATGATTTTGCCCCTAGTATGTTTGTTTCGTTGTGTGGTTGTTTTGAGTTTTGTTTGGCTGGTTCTGGACCACACACACACCTTCCCATATCCCCTCACCCTTTTCCCTGTTCTGCATCCCTATCCCGAGCCCTTTCTCTCTCCCATTTATAGCCCTGTTCTAAAAATATGGGGATGTTCCTGAGGTTGAGTAGATCACGTTGGTGTATTCATACACCCCATTTGAGCATTGTATGAGAAGTTATTTCATAAGGTTGGTTGTGTGTTTTAAAATTAACGTTTTTATAGTTGTTTCGCATATAGGTGAGACCTATCCCGAGGACGAGCGTGGTCACTCGAGGCAAGGGGGTTACGACCCTTCTACATACCAGTGAGTGGGCTTTTGGTTTTCCGTATATACCTATATACTAATGTTTTTCCCAGAAAATGAATTGAAACGTTTATACGTTTTTATGCCATGCATTATGTTTGCCGTTTGTTTATGCATTGTTAGTAGCCTATATATGTATATATATATATATATATGTGTGTGTGTATGTTGGTGCTGCGGGCGCATAGGTAAGTGTCAGGTGAGTATGGTTTATCCTTATTTCCAGTAGTGGTTTGAGATGTATAGAGAGCTCATAACCAGCACCCCCGGTGTTAGTGCTCCCGCCCAGAGTTGGGCACAATCCTTCACGTGATGTTCACCTCCCGCACCACACGCTCATCTTGGATCCAAGTTAGGTGCACAGTCCTGTCGTACAGACCACTTTAGGTGGTTCCGACTCGTAGGTGACCCGCGATTATTCGCCCAGCCTTCACGTGATCGTAGCACTTGAGCGTACTTATATTACACCCAGTCCTGTCGTACAGACCACTTTAGGTGGTTCCGACTCGTGTGCAGGTATAGTTAGTGAGATGGAGATTTGAGCTCTACATTCAGCCGTACATGTCACGTTAGGTGACTCCGGCTGACAGATCACATGGCATTGATTTGACATTCCTGAGCACTTGCATTTTATTTCAAGGCTTTTGGCATGGCATATTTCCGAGCATGATATATATATATATATATATATATATATATATATATATATATATATATATATATATATGTATATTCTACTTTTCTGGGAAGTATACAGGTTTTACGGCGAGAGGTTAGAACTTGTTTATCAAATGGTTTTTGAAAAGCTTTGTTTTTGCCCACTCACACTTTTTGTTTTGCGCCCCTCCAGGTTCTAGTTGGCTAGTACTTGTGGTGGCTTCCCAGAGGATTTCCCCGGCATATCTGACAGATTATCACCAGTGTAGGACCACCTTTGGGTGTGTTTTTGTAGTGTTGTTTCTTCCGGACTGCATTAGGTCTTCGTGCTCTGAACTTGTTTTTCACGCTTGCACATGTAGGTTCTTACGTTGTGTAGCTGTTTTTTTTTATTATTTATTCGTACTTTTATTATTATTTTATTCGCTTCCGCACTGTGCACGTGGTTACGTCACTTCCACGTGACGGCCAGCATGCCCTGATCTCGGTCAGGGTGTGTCAGTTAAAGTGGTTAAAATGTTATTATTGTTTATTATGTCATAGGTTCGATTTCCACCTCCCTACTATAGCTTGTATTGATATCTAACTCTTACTTAGTTATTTCGTAGTTCCTTAGATCTAAAAAAGCAGTTAGAATTCGTGAATACTTCAATATTATTTTTCATACACAGAGGAAATACATAAAATTGTACAACCCTAATCACAATTAATCTAGGAAACCTATATTAAGAAATAGATCTTCAATATAATCAATTACAATATTTACATTTATTATAATGCTTCCGCTCAAGTTGATGCATAAATATCGAACACGCCCAACTTGCCCACAAGTTTTGCAAATATTCTATTCAACATTATTTTTCTTAAGACAATAGCAAACTAATCTTCTGACTTGACTTCTGGTATCTCAATAATCTTTCTATCTAGCTTCTCTCCTTGTTAAGGATCTATTTATTTCCACTTGCTTTGTTTGATCATAATGAACTAGATTAGCAGCAATCTCACATGCAGCCTTACTATCACAATACAACTTCATGTCCTTTTTCGGATCACATATCCCAAATCCCTCAAGATATTTCATAACCAAAGCATTTCAGAAGTTCCCAAAGTAACTCCTTTATACTCTACTTCGGCACTTAAGCAAGCAATAAGATTCTGTTTCTTACTTCTCCAAGTAACCAGATTACGTCCCACAAATATGAAGTAACCTAATGTTGATCGCATGTCCTCAATCGATCCTACCTAATCTACATCTGTATACGCTTCAACCTCCAAATAATCTTTGAGAGAAAAACCAATTTACCTGAGTTAACGCATATCATAAAATTCGCATCAATGCATCCATAAGTTGCTTCCTATGATCGTGTATAACCTAGCTTACCGCACTTAAAGCATAAGCCAAGTCTAGCAACATACGCACCAGATACATCAATCTTCCTACCAACTAGATCATACCACAAATTTAACCTTATTCCAATGGCATATCAACTGCTGACAGGCTGATATTCCAGCCTTATGTAATAAATCAAGAGCATATTTCATCTATAATAGAAAGAAACCATTCTTCGAACGGGCCACTTCAATACCTAATAAATACTTTAGTGGACCAAGATCTTTCATCTCAAATTCGCGTGCCAAACAACTTTGCAATGTTCGTTGATCCTCAAGATCATCACCAATTACTACTATATCATCCACATAGACAATGTACCATAATCTTACATATCTTCTTCTTTAGGAACAAAGTATGATCGTAATTACTTTGTTTGTAACCGAAGGCTCTCATAGAATTTGTGAATCACCTAAACCATGCTTTTGGCGATTGTTTAAGACCATACAATGATTTCTTCAATTAACGAACTTTATTCCAATGTTCAGTCGACCTGTTAAAAATAGGTAGAGCCTTGTTCGAAATAGGTAGGAGCTCTATGTACACTTCTTCAGTTATTTCTCCATTCATAAATGCAATCTTTACATCAAACTAGTGTAATAGTCAATCAAGATTTGATGCCAGTGACGAGAATTCTATCGATATTAAGTTTCATTATTGGAGCTAATGACTCGTCATAATCAATTTCATATGTCTGAGTATATCCATTTTTCCATAAGTCTTGCTTTGTATCTTTCTATCAATCCATCAGCATTATATTGCACCGTGTAAACCCATCTGCACCATAAGGTTTTTTACCTAGGTTAAACCCATCAGAATAATATTGCATCTTGTAAACCCATCTCATTTTTGTTGAAGAACTTCATCTCTTTTTCCTTTGCTGTTTTCCACCCTGGATCGACAAAGTTTTCTTGCATATTGTTAGGTTTGGATTCCTTTGGATGACTTACGGTGTGGTAGGTCTTTGGTTATGGGCAAGGTAGCACTTGACCGTATCAGTTTTCGCATCAGAAAGGATGTGCAAAGTCACAACTGCCATTTTCTGGTTGTTTTGTTGTCCTCCTTAGGTTCATGCATCGTAATCTTCAAGCATTTCGATGGCAAAGATCTCGTCATAAAACCTAGGTCAAAGTCCATACGATTCTTTCCTTCGTCTCTCATCCTTCAGCTTGGGGAATGGCGTGTCATTACTCTAAGGCTAGGAGTACTTGCACCAATAGGCTTTTTCCCTATTCCTATAAGGCTCTCAAATGGCCTCATGTGGCTTGCGCCATTATTCCATGGACGATAAACATCATCGTCCTTGGAGCATGTTATCCCAATTACCACCTCTTTCTCTCAGCGTTTCAGCAAAAGGTCAGTATCGATAGCTTGCTTCTTGCATGGTAACTCTAGTGTTCTCTCACAGATATTTGCATGGAGGATCCTTCTCAGGGTTTGACATGCAATGGAAGGGTGTCCCCACATGTTGATGGTATGGAAAATATCTGGGGTTTTTCCTATCTTCCCTAGAAGGAACTCTGGAAGGTCTGGGCGGCTTGATGACTCTGTCTGTGAACATGGTGTCAAGAATAGCATAGAATTCCTCGTCACTGCATGATAGTGGAGGATAGGTTTCCCTATTTTCGTTATTTTTCTTACTCTTTTGCTAATTGTAGTCAAACCTGTCGTCCACAACCAAGGCTTGGTGAGCTTTATTCTTTTCACCTTTCTAGGACCTTCCCATGGAAAACTTGACCAACATTCTGATATTCCTCACTACTTCTAGGATCCTAAAGAATTGGCTAATACCAATGTTCTTCAAAAACACTATGTAATTTGCGACAATGTTGATGTAAATTTTCATAAATATCTCCTCATCTTTTTTCATCGTAGCAGTTAAGGGCAAAGTCCCGGAAGCATTTGACAAAAGTCATAGGATCTTTCTCATGCTTTGGGTGTGTGTTGTTGAGTTGGGTTGTGGTGTCCCTATCTTCGTGTTGGAAGAACTTGTCAACTCTTCCCAAGTTCGAATGGATCATGGCGAGTGTGCAGTTTACCAAGTGTAGGCACGGTCAAAGAGACTTTTCAAGAACTGTTTAAGACAGAGATTATAATTGCGGCCATGAGGACCCAAAGCGTCAATGAAATGACTTATAAGCTCATTTGGGTTGCCCTTCCTTCCATCAAAGAGGACAAAGTTGAAGGTTTGATAACCCTTAGGGTATGGCGGCTCAAAAACATGCAACTCTTTCTCCAACATGGCAGTGACATCTTCCCAAGTGACAAAGGATGGTCCTTTTTCATAATCCTTCCCCGCAACAATGGTCAATTCTTCTTGGGAATATTTTCTCTATGTGCGCAGTGTTTCTCACTCATCTTTTCGCTTGACATCGGGATTGAGTTTTTCAACTCTTTCACAGATGCTACGATTTCTTTTTGGGCTTCTCCCATATCGTGAATGGCAGAGATGATATCTAGCATGGCGTACTCATCCAACTTTTCCTAGCTTTCCCAATGTTGTTCTTCGCGTTGGGACTCGTTCAACCGGAAAGCAGACTCGCCAAAGCATTGTCATTCCTGGTAACGTTTCTTCTGGAACTTGGAGCCATTGATTCATGAAGTCGCCAATTTATGCCATGATTGTAAATATCTTTTCTTCTCAATCTTGCACCTTTGCATATATTTAAGCTTGGTTTGAGGTGTTTTTACGACAATCAAACTTTGAGATGTAATTGATTTTGCATGTGCATTTTTTGGGCCCCAACAATGAGTATAAAGAAGGTGATTTTACTTTCCAGAATATTATATAATTTGTTGATATGTAATATTTGAGACACACCAATATGGGCTAGGCCTTCTACATCTCTGGTGCCTCTACTTTTGGGCCTTCTATCTCTGTTTGTCTTTGGGCTTTGGCCATTGGATGCTAATTGGGTTTATTGGTTATGTGGCAATGTTGGGTAAAGGAATATGGCACTGCAGCAATATAGCATAGCACAATGCAGAGTTTCTCTCCTGCGCATGGGTTGCGCATCAACCTAGTCAAATCACAGTTACTTGTTTTCACTTGAAAAAATAGAAGGCTGAGATTTAATTAAGTTGATGAGCAATCTATGCGCATGTGGGTGATGCGCAGGAGAGAAAAACTGTTGCTTAATTACTCGAAATCACCTGATCAAGCCAGTTCTAACTTAGTTAAAAATAAAGATACAAAATCATTTTCGCACTCTTGTTTATTTTTTTATCCACAAATTCTCTTTCGACTTGTTCAATTCAAATGTCAAAAATAACAAAAATAGTGCAAAACTCAGTTCCCGTAAGATATAATTTTGCATTGCCAATCACATGATAAATGTTTCATCCAATATCCTAATCTATTTATCCGAAGACTCTGCGCCAAACGTGGGTTTACAAGTACAAACATCTACTCAGCCAGATCCATCAAAAGTTAGAGGTTTATTATAGTTTTGAATTACAAATCTATAGGTTAACTTTTGTTTTGTGAATTTTATTAGACAAAAGTGTTTGATTTATATGGTAATGTACAGGTTAAGAATTAGAAAATGTTTAAGAAAACGGAGAATCTACGTTCTTATTGTCATCTACCAATGAAACCCACATACTTAAAGCAGCCATTTTACAAGACAACTGTGAGCTTAAGACTGTTGATTTGGTTCATGATTTAGGTTTGTCATATCCATAATCTCACATACACCACCCCACTCTCTCTCTCTCTCTCTCTCTCTCTCTCTCTCTCTCTCATGCATATAGGGATATGATTGATTTAACTGCTCGTGAAATTAGATTTGTGGCTGTGGGAGAGAACCCATGAGTGAGCAAGGCAGTCACTTTCTTTCATGTTGGCCCTGTATGCTGCTAGTATAGTTGAAGATAAAGGGACCATACGTGATGTGTATACGGTTTGAGTAGGCTCACTCGTGAATATGCAACTTTCAGCTTTTTTACAAGGACAAAATAATTGTTGAAAGCAAAGGACAATGGTTTTCAAGCCAGAAACCAAACGTATGGCACTCACACTTAATTAGTAAATGTTTAATATTTCTTTTATTAATTGAGATCTTGAATAACAAAACATATATAGTCATGGGATATAGGATGTGCCATGGCCTTTCATATTATATCCTTCAAAAGAAAAATAGATGTAAGACCGTTTCATGAAGCTAAAACATCCTCCTCCACATGATCAATTGGGAAAATTTTTAGAAACCCCATGAAAAGTTGTGTGGCAAATTTCAGCTGGCATTTATTCAAACCTAAAAAGCAAAACATATTTCCTTTTCTTTCAAAACTTTCTTGAAAAATCTAGCACGGTCACGAAACTATTCAGCCCTTCCGTTGATAAGTGACATATGAATGAACAAGATCCATTCAAATAAATAATGGCTGTAGATTTCCAGTAAAGGCCGAAGTGATCACTATAAATAGGCTTACTATAGACCTCCTTCTACTACCATCCGACAATCTTCAGAGTTTGGCCAAGTTAATTAACTCTTGCTTCCCATTGTCAATCAATCCAATTAGCTTGAGTCCTACGTTAGGGTTTTTTGTGTTTTCCAAATTTTCAAACATGGCACCTCATGGAGAATCTATTTCTGGCTCTAACTACTCTAGGGCCAACAACACCTCCATGTCTAAGCCACCAAGGCCTTCATTCTCATCCGATAGCCTGAAAAGAACGATGTCCGACATCTCGTATGAGCTAAGCAAAGAAGCCAACATTGATCAGGACCTGAAATCCCTCCCGCCAATATCGGAGGTTGAAGATGCAAAGTGTGAATGCTGTGGCATGAGTGAAGAGTGCACGCCCGAGTACATAGACCGAGTGAGAGACAAGTTCTTTGGGAAGTGGATATGCGGGTTGTGTTCTGAGGCAGTGAAAGAAGAGGTGGAGAAAAATGGAGGAAATAAAGAAGAGGCTTTAAATTCACATATAAGTGCATGTGTTAGGTTTAACAAGTATAGTAGGGCGTATCCAGTGTTGTTTCAAGCTGAGGCTATGAGGGAGATGTTGAAGAAGAGCAAGTTGGAGGGGAGAGTCATGAGGGCTAAGTCGTTTAATCCGAGAGACAAAGGAGAGCCAAAGGGGAAGATTACTCGGAGTTCAAGCTGCATTCCGGCGATCACGAGGGAGATGAACGATCTCACCATGGCTTGATGATGAGTTTCTAAAAGGCTAGCTAAGGCATATAATATCTGATCATGATCTGGAGGACATGGTTTTGTATTTGTCAACCTGCTCTCCTCTTTTTTATACGCTAATCATTAACTAGTACTATAACTTCCTTCTAAATAAACTTATTTAATGGACCGACCTTTTCCTTCTGTTGTTTTTTGGGTTAGTCCAATCCTTCCTAGCTATCCTTGGAGAAATTTTTGGGTGTTCCGGGTACACCAAAAAAATTTGGTGTACCCTCACTCATAATGGTGGACCCTACCCTCACTTTTTTTTCAATAAAATAATAAAATCAAATTTTAATGAGTGTGGGTACACCAAAATTTTTTGGTGTACCCGGAACACCTAAAAATTTTCCCTATCCTTGGGCTTTCCAATGCTCCCTCTTGCAGTCACCCTCTAGGGTTTTCTTTCGCTGGTCATATATTTTTCACTTCACACCATACACGTACTTATGCTAACCTACGGGGTTTTGGGGTTAATTAATTAGTATTAAATGCTCCATCACTGCCCTTTTCCTCTACGGTTTCATTTTTCTTTTTCTTTTTTGAGTATAAATAAGAAGGCTTAGTTGTTATTTTTTGTGAAGAGCTACCACCTTTTCGATCCTCGCTTTGAATCCAACCTCAAGTCTTTGATATATGTAATTTTCAGTCCAGATATACGTATCGGAACCATATATGTGTGCGCGTGTGCGGTTTTCATTAATAATTTCTTGTGTTATATTCTTCTAGCTACTATGGTTGGAGTTGTACAGTTTTCATTGCCTCAACAAGATTAGTTTGAATGTAAGCGGTTCCATTGATCACTCGTGAAACTTCTTTTTCCTGTAAAATGTTTTGGTCCAATTAGTATCATTTTGTAAGTTTTGAAATTTTTATATTTTTATAGGGTTATGTTATCCACACATTTTTATTTTTTACACATCCCTCTCAATTTTCATCTATCGGACTAAATGAATTGAAGATCAATGTATAAAACTTAACAATGATGTGTGGAAGGTAAAAAGAGGAATGTTATGAGAAAATGATTTCCGGCATCACTTTTCTCTTTTTGCAAACCCATACTTATTTTTGTCCATAAATTTATCCCAATGCTGGTAAGCCCACCTCATTGTCTTGTTTTCTCACCCACTTGGGAATGATAAATTTATCCTTATGTAAAATGACCTGCTAAGACCTAAAGACCAACAAATCAAGTCTTGCAACATAACTATAAGTGATACTTTAAAAGAGATGATGAGAACAAATTTGATGAAGTACCTTACGAGCATACACATCAGCGAGAATGGCATCCCATCCTCCATTGTTGTAACTGAATTGGACGATGGACGACGGACGAACCAAATATCAAAAATTGAGGTCTTAATAATAATTGTTTTATTTATTTATTTATGATAACTTTTTAAAATCTAACGAGAAAAATATAAGGAAGTGTTATTGGCATTTCAAAAATTTCATTTTACACTCCTCACAAGTGTATTTTTCTTTCCTAATATAAGGTTTGGAATGTAGAATGAGATTTTTGTAATGTTAATAACAGTTCCCAAAATATATAAGGTTATTTCAGGTGGCCAACACCAAAATAGTTATTCAATTAAACACTAAAATTGTGATAACTGTTAAACAATTTTTATTTAATTAAATTTTAAAAAAGTTGACTTTTAAAATGTGAACGTAGGACCGTCCTAATCATCGTGCAATCCTCATTTTTCTTTCCCAACTTACCAATATAGTTGGATAACATTAGCATGCAATCCTCCTTTTTTTGTGGGAGGTTAATATTAACACGCCTAAATCCAACACTCCATATAAACATATGATGTGTAAACAAAGGGTCTCCAGTCTGGGTTTTGGTTCTGAAAACGTACAAAAGATTAGTTACTCTCATCACACAGGCATACTCACAACCTCGAACCGGACTCGAGTCTAGGGTTCCCCTAGCAATCTTTCCTTCCAAAACCACCCGAAAAATAAAAACTGTAAAACAGGACAGATCCAAAGCATTTATAGGGTACGCAACAAGCTAACACAACTTAAGTCTTAACATCCATACAACATTTTTAATCACACCAAAAGGACAGAAGAGATGGTTTAAACATGAAAGGTTCAGTCTCCTCTTTTCAAGCCTATTACATTATATCTTCTAGTCTTTAGTGACCTGGTCCTGATATCAGACGAAAGACCAGTTTACAAACAAGAAACACATGCAGTGAGCCGTCTCCTCTTCGTTCAACACCTTCCACGCCACTGCTCTCTCATATGACACTGGTCGCCCCATGCTCGAAAGACAGATGCCACCTTGAAGACAAGTGAAACCCTACAAAAATAGCACGAAGAAATCAATACAAAGTTTACAACTCTATTGGTTATCGTGTTAAAGCAATTCGATCTACATGGATTCCAACAGGAGTTTGAGATGTTGGAGAAATTTTTCATTGTGACCGAAACACGAATGGTACACGTGTTTTTATATAAGTGATGGAAAATTGTATTTTTTAAGTTAATAAGTTTTTAACACACATATCCCAGTATTTGTATAGTGAGACGTTATGAACCACTCCGTATTCCGGTCACATTGAAAATCTCTCGTGATGTTGAACCATACCTCATCTTTAGCGCGTTAGGTGAAAATGACATGAAAAAAAAATTTATACAATTCAGAGATGTTTTACTACACCTGTTGCATTATTTGGGGGAATTCCGAGCACAGAGTCTTTCGTCCATGGTCATCAAATATCTTCTCCAAAGTTATGTCTTGCAGCGCAACCAAGGTGGTCTCCAGCATGTCAAGCCCTGCCTGGTTTGCAAAGGTGAAAACTGGCAATGCCTGAAAAATTGGAGTTCCATAGTATATTTGCTTAAGATAAGTAGGCAAGAGAGTAACTCAAAGAACGACGCACCTTCATTAAGTGTTGTATTGGGTGTTTTTTCAAGGTTAAGAGTAATATGCTCACCTTCAGAGAGCAGCACATAATTGCATCGGAGTGATGCCACAAAGATTTGAGGATGGATTCACTTCCTTCATTGCCCAATTTGAGCAGCTCCACACCCAGATAGCACCTGCAATATCAATAGTATTAGCAGCTACGCCACCTATATGATCATCACATGGTTACACTGATCAAAGTTTCTTATTACAACTTGTAACATTCATTGCAACAGAAGAAAGAATATCTAACAATATGGTGCGGCTGTGTACGGAAGAACCCATTTTTAAATGTTGCACAGTGCACCATATATCTCGGTCCAAATAAAATGAAGGGGAGAGAGGGAGAGAGAGTTACAAGACCTGTAACTGTTGCAGATCCAACGAGCAAGTGTTTGCGCTTCAGGAGTACCAAGTGGTGACCGAAGACCAGCCTGTGAACTCAAATTTGAAGGAGAGAGAGCTAATGCCACCCTCTGAACTGAAGATATAATGCTGCGAACATATTGTCGGGCCATGGATGCTACATGCTCTTGCATGTGGGTCTCACAGGCAAATTCAAATGCTATAGTCATGACAGATCTCACACAACCACCACTTGCAGAATATTCACTGGATCCTTTATTTCCAGTTGGCCCAATTTCAAGTGCAGACGCAAGGTCCAAGGTGCGATTTGGACTGGAAGCTTCCTGAAACGTTTTTCAGCGCACTAATGAACATTTCCTTTAAAGACATAGTGTGGTATAAATTCTGTCCTATAACATCACTTGGGAATGGGATTTAGTTTAGAGGCTAACCTTCCCATAATCAAGAGGAATGATGCGAAACCCAGAAGGTAGAAGGGGTGCATCATCAGCAAAAGAAGCATCAATGGGAGCAAAAATGAGTTCAGCACAGGAACCCACAGCATTCTCATCCATTCCACTGCATAGCTATTAAAAAACACAGCCATGGAATTTAAACAGAATAACAAGTCAGTCAGAAAATAAACATCGAATAAAATGAATATTCAAGACGATAAAAGAAATCGAATAGAAACTGGATATTACTTCTTATCCATATCGTTTTGCCCATGTTTTCTGCATTTCCCTTGGTAATTTAAGAACTCACCATCTCTCCAAAACAAAATAAAAAAACAAAATCGCAAATTCTCATGTCTTTCTTTCCCGATAATACTTTATTACAGATTCATAGGATATTTTGAAAGGCACCGAACATGTTTAAGATTAAAAAAGAAAATAAATAAAGGAATCATAAACGAACATGATCCCTAACATTCCCGCGCAGGACACACCTATTATTTTCAAGAAGGAAATCAATACAGATTAAGTATTAGTTTATCTTATTAGGCTTTGACAGTAACAGTTAAGCTACGAGACACCAATGCCAGACAAGCATTCTCATGAATAAGTACCATCATTAACACAACAAGAATAACTGATGCTTACTTGCAAGAGAAACATTTCTCTCGGCATCATTGCATCTTCAGGAGAATGGCCTACGCCTTCCAATTTAATGACTTCCAAGAACTAATAAGCACAGAAAAGAAACATATTAAACAATGAAAAGAACAATTGAAGCAGTGTATTACCATTGTAAAATAAGACATTTTAAATGCCATAAGTTCCTTGATACAAACTTGCTTACCTCTTCATGCTCAAGAGTGTGAGCCAGAGGGAGTATAACTTGACCTCCAAAACTACCAACTCGAGACCCAGCTAAGCTACAAGGACCGACTTTAACAGCTGCAGCTGAGTAAGCATCAATATTGTTGTCTGCCCATTCTGATCTGTGCTCGCGCAGGAACCGAAGAAGGATAGCAGGGGGCACATTCTGGAAGAAAATAGTACACAGCAAACCAGGAAAGGTTATAAGATAGGCTCGACAAGAAATTTTTGAGTTATTGTCCATTTGAAAGGTTACTACGTACATAATTTACAAAAATAACATGCATGCATATCTTAGTGTTTTATTGCTAATTTCCGGTTGATTGAAATGAAAGATGGAAAGCACCCTGACCTGTAACAGCATGGATGCTTTAGCACATAAGACAGAATTACTGACAGCTGGGAATCCATTACCAAAGGACAGGTTTAAGCCCATCAACTTGTCAGGAGACGAGTTTATGAGGATAGTAACATCATCCATGCCATCATTTCCCATCATGGACCACCCCTCATCGGTAAATCCATTAAGTGCATCATTAAAACCCCTGGCAGAAAACTCCATTAGCTTCCAAGAAACAAAGAACCCTTCTCTGACTGAAAGATATTTACTAAAACCACCAAAATATACTAACCTGCTAAGCCTCTGGCTTAATGCTCGTAGAGCTGCAGGTCGTCTTCCCCAACCTGTGACATTAGATTGAGAAACCTCATGCGCTATCTGTCTCAGCTGACGTAAAGCCTGAACCAAAGTAAGAAAGACTAATTAAAACTTAACCTCTCCTCTTTGACCTTCATAGCATGCTTGTGCAACAGATTAACATGCAGCTTTGTTAGTTTTGACCCCTACAAACAATGTCAAAATATCCACCATATATAGTAATCTTACCGCCATTGTCATCTTTTGAGCAAGAACAGCAGATGATTCATACAATGGGCGCAGGACTTCAGGCACGCTACAAGGCTAGTTGATGAAACAAATGTAAGAGTTATAATTCATTTAACAGATGTATCAGAACAAGAATGAATTAAAGAAGATTATCCCATTACACTTGACATATAACTTTCTAACCTCTAAATCCATATGATCAACGATATGTATAATCGAGCCACCCCCTTCACAGGGCCGTATAAGGTATCCACTAGGCAGCATTTCTGCTCTGACAAAGTGCTGCACTGGAGGCATGGTTGGACCATTCTGAGTGTTTTTCAGAGATCTCGCACATACCTGAGCATTGTAAACATAGTGAGAACAATTTGAGTTAAACCAGTGTATGTTTACTAGTGTGCTTCGCAAGGTATTAAAATCGCTCAATCAACTTGATAGTTATTTGGCAATACATATCAAATTTCTTAACTTCTGTGACAACATACCACAAGGCTGCCATCCTCTAAAACAGAAGTATAGCGCAGTAGCCAGAAATCGCAAGCAGGCGCCAAAGTTGTCGGCGCATATAGCTATATCAGAAAATTTAAGAAATTAATAATAATAAACAAAATTCGTAAAACAATGCTCTAACTTTTGATGGAAGTAGAGCCTACCTGCATGTAGAGCAGCTCAATGGTTCCACCATTAGCTGTAGGCAATACATTTAAAACATCTACAGCACGGCAATCACGCAACCACGACGGCAGATCTTTGAGGATCTCCGCAACCTAGCCACATAATATAGTGATTAGTTAATCATAAATTCTCTTAAGCTGAAATAGGAAGAAAACAGGCTCAAACAAATTGTGATTACTTACCCTGGTAGGCTCTAGACCCACCAGGCCGCAGGCTCGTGCTGCCACTCCAGTGCAACCATGAGAAATAGCAACGATTCCAATGGAATCCGGACCAGGCTGAGAACATCAGGAAGACATGACAAATAATAAGAAACATATTAAAAGGGCAGGTATCCCCTTTTGAAACACAATATATACCCTTTTGAAACACAATATATAAATAAAAATTTGCATATTACAGCATTCCACAAAACCACAAAGAAGAAATGGAAGTCATGGTAAATAAACGGCATTCAAGAGCGCAACGAACACCATCTCAAAAAGTACTTTTCCATATTTATAACAATTCAATTACATCATCTTAAGAGGTACAATTTTTATTTCTGATTTAATTTCAGATCAATGAAATGTCAATGTTCAGAATTATAATTCCATTGTCGCATTGTTCAGGCATTTCTTCCTCAGTCAATCAAATACGTATACGAATACTTAGAAAAAGTATAGAAAGAGAAATACCTTCATTCCAGGCATTTGGACCCACTCAACAGCAGTTCCAGTTGCCTTTGAAAGAAACTCTGCTAAAGTTTCTTCTGCAATGGACAAAAGTCTAGCAAACACAAACAAACAAAGCACGAAGCCATAAGCCACTAAACACAAAACAACAAAAGCTCCTGTCAGGAAGCCCGATGAACTGAAAAGGATTTAACAACTACATCCCACTACTACGTTACTAACCCTGCAGGACTTGCATCCCTTGGCGGATGCTGAGGTGTCAAATGGTGTTGGCCACTCGTCACCACTGATTCACAACTCGTATCTTTGGTTGCAAGCGTTGTCTGTAAGAAAAATAAACAACATTTAAATGTCACTTACCCCATAAGTTCAGAAATAACAAAAATAAAAATTATAATTCAGGACATTTTTGTTTGTAAAGTGTTAATCTAAACTATTCTAATTTACACAGAGAGGTACTCGAACTTAAGTATAAGGAGACCGTTCAGCCAACTGGCCTGACCCACGTCTGAACAATACACATTTGTGTATCTCAAGTTGCTCACTAATTGTTCTTTAAAGGCAAAAAATTAATCCTGGATTTTTAATGGTTAATGAATTTAGATATTCTAAGATCCCAAACGAGAATGTTTAGATTTCAGAGAGATGGAGCAGCTGCCCACTACTAATCAACACCCGAAAAGGGTTTGGAATGGTTAATGAGTTCTCACCCCCTGGCTATGCTGACGGAAGTAACCATTTTCATACACCAAGTGAGACACCTGCTTCTGCAACCTATCATTTTCCTCCATCAGTAGCTTATTCATAGCACTGAGCTTCCTGTTGACCGCTTGGAGGCGTGAAGCCTCTTTCCTCTGCTTCTCTCTACATCTGTTAAACCCAAGCCACAATTAATTTCCTTCCTCAGGAAACACATTAAATGCAATGTAATTAAGATTTTTGAACAACTAACTTCGCACAAATAAGGAAACCAAACCTCATGAAACCATATTCCAGAACATTATTATATGTAATTTCGAACTGATTACAAACCTCAATAATCAAAACCATGAACTAGCATTCAAGATCCAAACTTTGTTTACCTTCTGTTCTGGAACCAGACCTTAATCTGTTTCGGTTCGATGTTGGAGAGAATCGGGCACTCCCGAATAAGCTGTTGGCGGCGAATCGAACTGGGTTTGGGGCAATCATGATAAAGCCTCTCGAGGGCTTCAACCTGCTCAGGTGTGTACCTCACATATTTGCCATTATCCAATGCATGCTTATTACCATCCTTGCAGGACATAGCCATTTCCAAATTCTCAGCTCAGAAATCACTTCCAAACCAGAGAGAATTACACCATACCCAGAAATCCAAACCCTCAGAGCACCAAAACGGCAACTGAATCTGCAACCAAATGTGCTAACTTGCAGAACTCGATGACTAAATACTTAGAAATAAATAAACTTTTCGAGGCTAGAGATAAACCAACAAGGGAAAGCACTATCCTTAGCTGGAACGGAGTTAGCACCGAACACAAAGAAGCTGTACAAATCTTTCGAGATCAGCAAACACAACCGATCTGCTCCCCAAACGACCACTACCCAAAAAGCGTTTACCGACGAAGGACGAGTTACTGAGTGAGTGAACTCAGTTAGTGGAACGATTCGTCATACACCCAGCTGGGTTGAAACCGATCTCTGTGCTACGGCCCGAGAACCAGAGAAACGTCACCGTCTCGCCGATCTCGATGGCTTCCATACCCAATCCCTGAGACATTTTCTACGATTTAAAGGGCTGAAGCAGCATGGTCTTTGTGTGTGGGATTTGGGTTTTGGGAGCTGAAAGTTGGAAGCTTTGGAGCTGGAGGAGGAAGAAGAAGAAAAGGGAAAGCAATATTATTGTGTTTTGCACTGTTTCTGGTTTTGGTTTGCTTTTCTTGGTTTTGCTTTCGGATTCATACGGTTTTGCTGTTGCTGATGATGCTGTTGTTGCTGTTGTTTGTTTTCATTGGTTCGTCACTTTCGGCTCAGATGAGGGGAGAGAGAGAGAGAGAGAGAGAGAGAGAGAAGGTGTTCTTTGCTCGCTCCACTGTGTAGGAAGATGGGGGAAAAAAAAAAACCTTTCCCTTCGAATATCTTTATCGTTTCTCTTTCATGCTTCATGATTTGACCAAAATACCCTTGAACAAGCTTGAGAAAGACGACCTTTGCTCAACTTTCCCACTCAAATCGCATGATTACCCTTTCTTCAATGCCTTTGAATTTTCAGACCAACCACAGATAAAAAGAAGGCCAAAGTGTGTCAATTGTGATACAACAACATGTACAACGAGTTTTTGCCAACAACAAATGTATACCATGTTTTCTTCTATCGATTTTCTTAAATGTTATTATATGTGAGCTCGTGTAAACTACAAATGTATATAATGTTTTTTTTACTGTTTCTTTACACGTTAATTTTGTGTCTGCTGTGAGAAAAACGTTGCATACAGAGAAGTTTTCGTAACAAACAAAGATTATGCGGCAGTGGTTATTATTATCATTTTTTTCTTTTTGATAATGTGATGCCATTTGAATTTACAATTTGTATCAACAAATCATAAAAATATAAATTAAGTTCATGTCAAGAAATAGGATTTAGAAACTACAAACAAAATCACTCTATTAGAGAAACTTTAGAAATATTTAGAATTATAGAGTCGTCTCTAATGCACCAAAAGCGTTGAAAGTAATAAACTTTGTACAATCTCATTTATCAAATCATCTAAATAGAAATGAGTAATAGCATTGTTGGTTTCAAGTGTTATAACTTACTTAGAAACTCATGTCAATAGATAGGATTTAAAAACTCTAAAAAATCTATGGCAAAAAAAGAGATGTTATTGGCTTTACGTTTCATAAGTGCATTCTCTTTTGAAATGTAGAAAATTTGAAGTGCAAAAGGACTTATTTAGAATATGTTATTACATAATTAGGCTTAATTAGATTTATAGTCTTCGTAGTACTAGGGTAATCGGAAGATAGCTTGTGCAGTAAAAAAATTAGAACTTAAACTCATGTTGTGAAGTTTGCTCGGATTTAGACCCACAATTAAAAGTTCCGAAAACTCTTCATTAATTATTAGCACGTGAGGCTCACTCATTACAGGAGTTTAAATTCTAATTTTTTTACTACAAAACTATTTTCCGACTACCTTATTATCACGTAAACTAATAATTCAATTAGACCTAATAAAATTGCTTTATTTGAAGTGCATGCAAAATAACGAGTCATTCATGTTTATTACATTTGTGAATTAAATAGGATGGAATTAAATAGGATGGAATCTTTAGAAGATACAATTTGAATTAATGGTCCAGACGACCAGCCCAAAAGATTTTATAGGATCTTTCTATTAAAAGAGAGTGAGCGAGTTTGATTCAAGGTTAGCCATTATTAACGGATAATGGAATGATGGCAATTTGGTCAAAGAAATTTTAGAGCAGGAGAAAGTTCAAATTTTGGGAAGCAGAGGTCGATGTGCAGACTGCAGAGAAACAGAAAAACATAAATAAATAAATAAAATGTTATTAATATTTCAAAAATTTTATAAATAAATAAGAAAATCTTGAAATGCTAATCACTAAATAAATAATAAAATGTAGAATAAAAATATTAAAATATCAATAACAATTCTCATAAATAAATGAGAAAATCTTTAGAAATACTAAAACGCATGGGAGAGTGGTGAGGAGTGCAGAGCAGGAGGAGCAGAGGACATCATCATTAGGTTTTTGCATGCGTCTCGATTTCAAAGCTATGCCAAAAAAGAAACCAAAGATTATTACTCACACACCAGACACATACCAACATATTATTTTTAGTTTCTTATTTATATTTTAGCTTCTCTTTTCAAAAAAAATTAGATTTTCCACTACTTTTTTTGTTTTGAAATTTTATCTCGTAATTATATCTTCTAATCGGAGTGTCGGTATGTTTTGATATGAAACGAAGACCTACAGATGATCCGATTAAAAGATGTGATTACGAGAAAGGAGCTCAAGACCAAAGGAATAAAAGAAGACTTAGAAAGAGATTCTAAGAAAAAATTTAAACTACTTTAATCTAATGAAAGACGTGACATAAAATTGAACTGAGCACATTAGCGTTCTAAAATTTATATAATCGACCTCACTTAGATCTACTCCAACCCTTGGAGTAAAACTCAAATCTCATTTCTAGGACAAATTTAATCCTGAATTTCCCTAGATTGGTGGTGGGGTTAGCCCACTATATATGTATATATTTTTTTTTGTTTTATATCTATAAATTAATTGAATCTAATGGTGAAGATCTAATTTGATCAAATCCAACGATAAAAAAAAATATTTAACGGTCTAAATTTAAATCTAACTACTAAAGTAATTAAAAAAAATATTTATGTGTTTCCTATTCTTTTATAGTGTTCCACGAGTTTCTTAGTGTCGATTTAGTGATTTTTCAATATTTATCGGAATCTAAATATTTTTAAGTTAAAATGTTTATAAAATTAAATTAGAATAGTATGAATAATTTATTTTTAAAAAAAAAGTTACCTTAAGAAAGAAATATCTTAAATTCATTTTTTTAATAATTTTGGGCTAAATAGAAAAATTATTTCTGAATTAAAACCTAAATTTTATGAGCTAAAAATTTTAGTTTTTTTAATTTTATTAGTACATCGATATTTTTATATTAGATGAATGAATTAAGCCAAACAATAGTTAACCTAATTTGGTATTGAATTCATCATTTATTAGATTTTCCATTTTTGTTGTTGTTTGTTATTTATTAGGAGGCTACGTCATCATCATCAATAGGCTATGGAATAGATCCTACTACATGATAATAATTATAATTATAAATTAATAAATATTTCGATATATTGCAGTAAAATGCAGAGAATGCAGGCACAATATACTCTCGCAGCTGACAAGACATGTGACATTTGAGACCAAAAATAAAAATTGGTGATGGGATGCTGGGTTGGGTGTGGTGGTGATGTAATGTGTTTGTAGGGACAATAAGGGGTTAGGAGGCCTTATCTTTTGGCTCTGTCTCTGTGTGTCTGTCAGTTAGGCAGCCTACTCCAGAGAGGGTTAGGGTTAGGGTTAGGATAAGAATCAGTCATAGAATAGTCCAAACTCGTAGCGGTTCGTTGATATTATATGGCCTCACATCACAAGCTACTTTACAATTCTACATATGTAAGGTGTGCTATCCACACATCATTTTTACTTCTCATACATTTGTTTTGTTAATTTTTTATCTTTGATTTTGTTCAATTCATTTGGTCTGACAATCGAAAATTAAAAAAGAATGTGAGAAATAAAATAAAATGTGTAGACCCATGTATATTCGAGAAGTAAAGAATTGTGTTTTTAGCACTACTCATAGAACAAAAGAATAGGGACGGGGTGAGAACATCTCTAAAGAAGGGATCATGTATACATTATTATAAGAAGAATACATGAATGTCACTCTCAATGGATAACAACTTTTTCATTTTGTCTAAGTTAAAAGTTATTTATAAGGAAAATACATCTAGATAAAATAAAGAAGTTGTCATCTATTTCTTCCTTCAAAGTCAATTCTCTCCAACAACAAAAAGACTAAAATTGTTGGAACCAAATTCGCGCACTATGCATGTGTGGAGGAGATGCACAAACTCGAATACATGTAAAGGAACAAATGATCGTAAGACAACCTGCACTGGTGAGTTACCAGCCAAAGGTCTTTCAAGGATCAAGTTAATAAGAAACATACGAGACTCAAGCAATGGGCAACATAATGTATGCGTTAATTGCGACATCAGAGATGAACCCCTAGGTAGGTGTATTTATACTAGTACGCAGAGAAATCTTTTGAAATATAGAATATGTCTTAAATTGGGAGAATCCTGAAAGGATATTTAGAGATAGATATTGCTTTCTTTAATAGTGTGACTAATTCCAGCGCACGTCAATCCCTAGATTGTAGGAATCTCCAAGAATAGAGGAAACTTATATGATCCCCAATCGAATCAAGTTTTTGTGACTTGCAGAGTAAGAATGGTCAATATCAGTAAGGTTGGTAGAGTTTGCCTACGCTTTTAGAACTCATGATAATATTAGCATCGCTAATCCGTTTGTATAGCTCAATCTAATCGTAGTTGTTGAGTCTATAACAAGAATTCTGAAGTATTCGTATTCTGATTCGTCTTATTCTGGTCATGAAAAATCATGGTCCCACAAAAATGTATACTCATTCTCACTCCTTTTTGTTTTTTTTTCTTTCCTATCACACACTTAAAATGTAACATTATTGTGTAAGAGGTTAAAGAATGAAGGTTAAAGTAACTGGGCTTTTATGGCATGTTTACTTAATAAGAGGGTATATTGAACAACTAATCTTCATAGTGTTTCTAAAAAATTTAGAGAAACTCTAATGAACATTGTTTTCAATGTTTGGATTAAAATAGACAAAGATTTGTACGCATTAAAATAGACAAACATTCTTTCATAAACATGATATGTTTTTCTCCAAGTATGTTTTTCTGGACGTACAAAGTGTCCAAAGTTGGAGTATCTTGTGTTCACAACAAATCTCGCCTGAATTTAATAGTTGATATTTAACTTATTATAAATCTTTTACCATTTATAAAGAAAAAGATGGCTGAAACTTTTTGAAGTAATTGATGCAAAATAGGCACGTCAAGTTTTTTTCAATTTAAATTGAGGATCCAAGCTAAAATGTAAAAATATGTGTCAAAAAAAAAAAAAAAGCTAAAATGTAAAAATTATTGCGGTCCTATTAGATTAGGAATGTGATTGTGTAAATCCTAGTATATCTTGGAATATCTCTCATATTCCTATTAGGAGTAGATTACCTATTAAATGTTGTAATCCTACAGTGAAAAGTTTTTACCTATCCTACTACTATAAATACAGGCACAAAGAGATGGAATAGAAAACATCTCACAATTACACATCTCGTTTTTCTCTCTACTATTGCCGCACCTTCTCTCTCTGTAGCCTCCATAATTGTTCAGTAAATTATGTATACAACACGTTATCTGCACGCTCTTGACACTGTGCTAACAAGAGTTTGATCTTCAATCAGGGGAGTATTACGTTTTAATCATTCTTCTTATGATTAATTTATTATTTCATTGAATTGATCTATGTGCTATTGATTCAATTTAATTTTCTATGTTGAACATGATATAACGTATTGGAGATGCAATTTTGGCTTTCCGAGAAGGAACTTCTACAAATTCAAAGGTTTTTTGTTGTTTTCTGCCAATCAGGTACGCTTAAAATAAAAGAAGATATTTGAAACGACCTTGAAGCATGAAAACATTCCTCATAATGCATGAACCCCTTATGTTTATATTTTCCTTACTATATATATATATATATATATATATATATATATATATATATATTGTATATGTTTCATATAATTGTTTCAAGCATTACGCAATTTTTGCTAAGTGGAATATGTGAGTCAAAGAATTAAAATAAATTAGAAGCAATTGGGGTTTTTCAAACCCTAGGAATGTCGAAAAGAAAAAAGTTTATTGGGATTTTTTTTATGGCATTTTGATATCCGGACAAAGGCAGCAGCCATTTGGGCTTGCTGCGTGCGAGACTAACTAGGCCTGTGGCCTGGGAAGGTTTTCCAGTTGGGCATAAAGCCCCAGCTTGGCTTGCAGCCGCATGTTGGGCCCTGCCTTCGCACCCCTGGCCCAAACCAACAGCCTTTATGCTGTTAGGCTTGTCCCGTGTCCCAGCCCACCTACAATAGGCCCACATTCCCACTGCAAGCCTGTAGCTTACACACGCTAATTGGGCTGCCCCATGTGGCCTGCCCAAGCCAAATTAGCCCGTTTCTGCTTCTAGCTGCACCCAACTATGGGGTGCCCACGACTAAGCTCAAAGTAGGGCTATATTTTTCGACTCTATGCTAATTTTTGGCATTTTAAAATAATTTTAACCCTAACATTATTATTATTTTTTGCTTCTACGATTGATCTCAAATAGTCTCGATCTATTGAATTAATTAAAAGTGACTAGCAGTCCATTAATCTGATAATTAATCCAAAATTATTGGCCTAAAGTGAACGTTCATAAACTAAATTGAACCTGTAGTTTCAAATTTAGTGCCTTTGAAACCTGAAGTTTTCATAAAACAATACATCCATGAAAACTCGATGTTTTTCATGAAAACCATGTCTTAAAACTCGAATGTTCTAACATTGATGCTTATGGATGATTCATTCCCATAGCACCAATCACAATTTTGTTCCCTCCAATTCTGTGGATTGTCGAACAATCACAAGTTTGATTTTCCCTGCATTGGATGTTTCACATAGAAACCACTTTGTGTGGGGTATAAGATGTGAATCTCCACTTGACTATCAAGAAGCTGAGAAACCATTGTAGCCAACAATGGCATGGAAGAGCTAAATAAGCCTCCGCCATGATCTTCATTCGAAAACTTATGCCCAAAGCATTACAAACAAAAGTACCTCCCGAACGAGGATTCCATGGCTCTTTGGCTCACTCCTATGGACTGCCTAGTCATGAAAGATATTGCCCGGAGCACACCATGATTACGTCCATGAATGAGTACGATTCTAAAGTTTATAAATTCGATCGAATTTTGACTAAGAGAATATTTTTCTCGTCCTTCCATGTTTCTAACTTGCTCCTGAAGCAGCAGTGTAGAAAGTGGCAGTTTACCAAATTCTCGAATCTGATTGCTACCACAAACATATGGTAGAATCAAGGCCTACCAAGGTGTGGCATCATGCCCGAAGCATGATCCTTAGCACCTAATACCTAAAACTTCAAGAATAACGGAAATATTCCAAAACCTTAACCATGTAGAATCTACTTCCGTCTTGATGGAATAGATCATTGGTTATGCACCTGTTCGTGCCCCTACCAATGTTGTTGAGGAGTACCATTCTAGTGGTCAATATGTGAGGCTAATTTTGCTTCACCAAACATCGTTGGAATAGCAGAATTTTGACATGGTGGCCTTGCTGGCCGAATCCCCTTAGTAAACCATTTACTTTGTGAACATTTTTCCATGTTCTTGGATTCAAGTTTGGTGTATGTTTTATTTAAGGATAATCTTATTGATATTGTCCTCGAATATGAGTTAATTAAATCATGTTTCTTAATACATGTGACCAATTTAATTAAACATGTGATTAGGTAGGAATCTGGGAAAGTTAGTGTCTGGATGAATGCGTACTACGCACACTAACTTTACACCTAAATCACACCTCTAACAATGACTTCAAGTCTATCTAACCTGATTAAGAGCATTGGCACGTTCCTCGTTGTATGAATGATACTGCATCACCATTTAAGGGACCTTAAATTCTCCCTGTCGTTGAGTTTTTAAGGATATTCGAGATGACAATGATCATAAATGAAACCACTGAAAAAAATAGAGTGAAATATCTTTGCACCACCTCCAAGAATGAGTCTGAAGCTTTGATTTGGGGCCAATGGGCTACCTCCCAACTGGGAACACGCCACATGTGACCGGCTTAGAGCTAGGTGATTGAGCAGTTTAGTTGCGTTGGCATGACCATTTAGGGCACTTTGGTCGAACAATGATGCTACAACGTATCTCCTTACCTGAAGTAAGGATCTTTATAAGCACACTTGTCAAAGCCCGCTCGTTTAGGAAATTAGATTTTCTAAATCATCCCTCGCAAAGATATGAAACGACTATCTTTTCATAGTGGATTCAAGGAATATATGTGGACTAATCCAACCAAAACGCGGACCATATAAAGACTTATGGTTTTGGTTAATGAATCAACAAATTGGTCACATGTTTGTCCACACACATTACTACTAAACCTCGTAGCCGATTAAGGGTTCACCACTCTACTTATCCCATAAAGTCCAGGAGACTGGATAATGCCAAAGAGTTTATATCAACGGTTTTCGATAAAGTATTGCATGTCGTTTTGGGTTTATAATTGAACATCGAATTCCCATGAATCACCCCAAATAGCCTCGCCTAGTGATCATAAAGTGCAATTTAAATGATCGCCTGGATTTTGGTAAATGTACCAAGTTTTCGGTTTCTGCCTAGGGCTATGCAATCTTGTACGCAGTTATGTTGGTCCGCCTTGAGGCTCAATGCCACCCAACCTATATGAAGTTACATTTGGTTATTGGGTATGAACCTGACGATTTTTGTATTTACGCATTTGGGTGTACATTTCATGTGCCAAGTTGCATCGCCACAACGTACCAACCTAGGTCCTTAAAGAAGGATGAGAATCTTTGTCGATTATGATTCTCCTTCACACTAGCTCTTTTCGAGCTCTTGCATGCGATCTCTTTACCGCTCATTTGCGGGTTGTCACTTTAATGAGACAGTCTTCCCGCTGTTAGAGGGAGATAAGAACGTCAACATTCTTGGAGAACGGCGTGAATTTGCGTGGACGTTGCCCATTATGTCTCATCTCAATCCCCATACCGCACATGTGTGATAAGCAAATGTAATGAATTCTAGCTTTCAGAATGTTGCCCCAGACACATTCCTTTGATCTAGCTAAAATGACGAGATCATATACCAGCTGCAAACATGCTTGCAATGATAGACGTACTTAACAGATGTCGAGTCAACATCCCTGAAGGGTGTGCCGCCCCTGTTAGACTGTCCGGTACACCGACAAATAGCTAATCAATCTGTCTTGGCCTGAAGCATGACAGATCACTCGGTTCGTAGGATTCACTTCCCTAGAAGAGGAAGGCACGACACAAAATGGATTTACACTTGATCGCTGTCTTAAATCATCGATGATGTTTTCACTTATATGGTAACTATCGACATAAATGAAAAACGACGATATCGAATCGTGTTCCGTTGGTTAAGTGACAACATAAAATTGATTAGACAACCAAAATTACAATCTAGGTCAAATTCCTTAACAAAGTGTTTTTGGACCTGTCGTTCCTACACTGCCCAAGGTAACCCTGTTATGTTACAAGTGGGAAAGGAAGCGTTATGAGATGAGTGAAATAATGCGATATGATGCACAACTTACGGCGCAAGGTTTTTCTCAAAACGTCATGTGATTAATAGCAGCATTATGAAATGTGGTTAGTGTTTTCTCCATGGGGATATTGATATGGAGATTTACATGTAACTTCCCGAAGAATTACATAGATTGTTTCAAATAGTTCCAAAACCACGAACACCCTCTTAACTCGTTTTGAGGCGTTCACTTATGGATTGAAAAATCCGACGAATGTGGTATACTCGTCTACGTGATTATTTGATTAGTCAGGAATATGAATTATGCCCTTGCGTGTTAAACTATGAAGTCTTATTCCGAATTGCTAGAGTTACAGTTTATGTCGTTGACACGAATCTCACTAAGAGTCCGAAAGAGCTTGAGAAAACTGCCTTGCACCTGAAGATGAAATTTGAGATGAAGGATCTTGGGAAAACTCATTTATGCCTTGACCTAAAGTTCAAGCGTTGTTCTGACGGTATTTTGGTCTACCAGTCGAACTACACCCCGAATGTGTTACCTTTAAGTATACCTATGATCATCCATACGTTATATGCAAATAAGACCCTTGAAGAGGTTATGGAATCCAAAAATCCATATCTAAGTTCAACTTTGCACTTCATTGTACTTATCTCATTGTATTTAGACAAGACATTTCATTCGATGTTGATCTTGGTAAAGATGCAGCATTGCGCCTACACGCATCCATTGAATTGGTATTAAAGATGTACCCTGAAGGTACTATGAAGGCAAATCCCAACGCATCTCGAGCGGATCCAACCCCCTGATCCTCAGAATGATGCTTGCCTTGTTTGTTATGCTGATGCATGTTACTTATCAAACCCGCACAAGGAAAAATCCTCGAATGGTTATGTATTTACCATTAAGGATACCGCAATATCTTGGAGGTCCACGATATGACCTTAGTTGTGAAATCTTCGAATTGTTCCAAGACTCACCTCACTTCACTATGCCACAAGTGAGACATGGTTAGGAGTTCTTGGTAAGCATATTCGAAGGATTTGTCGTGTTTTCATCCATCGTTGAGTCCCAACGACGATCCATGAAGATTATGCCGCATGTATCCACCTGACCAAGACATGATACATCAACAAAGTCAATGCCAAGACATATTGCGTCTACATTAGCAAAGCATCAGGAGATTGAAGTCATGCAAGCTGATCCCAGACAACCTTATCGACCTCTACACGATGTCACTACCGAAGTCAACCTTCCAGAAGCTTGTCCGAGGAATTGGTATGCCTAACTATCATATGCAATACTTGTAGTTCTCATTTGGAAGTTATGTCAAACTCAGGGGGAATATCCCGAAGTATACTCACTTGATCTTAATGTACTCTTTTTCCTTATGATTAGGAGCATTTTTCCCATTAGGTTTTTGCTACCTAACGAGGTTTTAACGAGGCACTCATCCTGGGCTGATCATACCTTTGTGAGCTCTTTTACTTGCGTCCAAAAGACATAGTTTTGACTTAATGCAACTTCTCACTTTTCTCCTTAGTCTATGTGTTTTTCTCCCACCTTGGGTTTTACCATAGCGAGGTTTTGTGAGTTTTACTTTTTATGCATTCTTTCATTGATCTGAGACTCGCATTCGCTCATTGTGCCAACAACTTCATCAACTGTACTTATTTCATCACTAAAGACCTAATGCATCATTTACTTGAGTATTTACACACTCAAGGGGGAGTGTTGCAGTCCTATTAGATTAGGAATGTGATTGTGTAAATCCTAGTATATCTTGGAATATCTCTCATATTCCTATTAGAAGTAGATTACCTATTGAATGTTGTAATCCTAAAGGGAAAGGTTTTTTACCTATCCTACTACTATAGATAAAGGCACAATGGGGTGGAATAGAACACACCTCACAATTACACATCTCTCTCTTCTCTCTACTATTGCACACCTTCTCTCTCTGTGGCCTCCATAATCGTTTAGTAAATTATGTCTACAACAAAAATTTAATTTTAGTAAATATGGACAATGATAAGTAAATGAAGAGTTCTAGTATTAGATTAAAATTAACTAATTGGGTTACCATTTCATTATTGGACAAAACTACAAATCTACTTGCCGGTAAAATATTGTATTCCGTTCATTGTTAATTTTTTTTTTTTTTCCGGATGTTTATATGTCACATCCCGACCTGGGGGGACCACTTCCCGGGCCCGCTCCACCATCTTAGCACGATATTGTCCGCTTTGGGCCCCGACCATGCCCTCACGGTTTTGTTTCTGGGAACTCACACGAGAACTTCCCAATGGATCACCCATCCTGGGAGTGCTCTCGTGCGCTACTTGCTTAACTTCGGAGTTCCCATGGAACCCGAAGCCAGTAAGCTCCCAAAAGGCCTCGTGCTAGGTAGAGATGAGAATATACATATAAGGATCACTCCCCTGAGCGATGTGGGACGTCACAATATACATATCTACACTACCCATTAATAAAATTCTAGTTATCAACCAAAATTTTAGAAAATTTTCATTTTAACCCCTCACCAAAGTTGAATTCAAGCAAAAAATATGAGCAATTTAGTAATTATATGAACATAAATTTTGCTATTTTTTACAGTAACCACACAACCAAGTTAGTATAACATGCCCTATTTTAAAATAAAAATAAAATAAAATAAAAAGTATTCCCACATTGGAAGAAACCACTCACGATTATCCCAGTTTTCATTAACAGATTTATTTAAAAAAAAATTAAAAATTAATTTCACTTCATAATAAAAAAACAAAATGAAATGAAATTGTTCACACACAGTTTCTGTGTCACATCCCGGCTCGGGGGGGACCACTTCCCGGGCCCGCTCCACCACCGTAGCACGATATTGTCCGCTTTAGGCCCCGACCACGCCCTCACGGTTTTGTTTTTGGGAACTCACACGAGAACTTCCCAATGGGTCACCCATCCTGGGAATGCTCTCGCGCACTACTCGCTTAACTTCGGAGTTCCCATGGAACCCGAAGCCAGTGAGCTCCCAAAAGGCCTTGTGCTAGGTAAGGATGAGAATATACATTTAAGGATCACTCCCCTGGGCGATGTGGGATGTCACAATCCACCCCCCTTAGGGGCCCGACGTCCTCGTCGGCACACCACGACCAGGGTTAGGCTCTGATACCAATTTGTCACATCCCGGCCCGGGGGGGACCACTTCCCGGGCCCCCTCCACCACCGTAGCACGATATTGTCCACTTTGGGCCCCAACCACGCCCTCACGATTTTGTTTTTGGGAACTCACACGAGAACTTCCCAATGGGTCACCCATCCTGGGAATGCTCTCGCGCACTACTCGCTTAACTTCGGAGTTCCCATGGAACCCGAAGCCAGTGAGCTCCTAAAAGGCCTCGTGCTAGGTAAGGATGAGAATATACATTTAAGGATCACTCCCCTGGGCGATGTGGGATGTCACATTGTGCGCATCCGCTAGTTTCCATTAGGAAAATGTTATAAAAATCATGTTTCCATATTATATTTTGTAAATCATATAGCGAGTTAGGTAATTGTTTAAATAATTTTTTATTAATTTAAATATAAAATTGAATCGTCAACTACTACGCCATAACCTACAAAATCGGTATATATATTTACATAAGAGCAGTTCCAGCGTGGGAACCCTCCCCCCAGGCAATACACTATGCTATCCACCCAGTGAACAGTAACTGCCCTTAATGAATAGTAATCGCATTTTGCATCTCCACCGTTGCACTTCAATAGCCTTGGCAATAGGCAATAAAATATTAATATTTTATTTATTTATAAAATAATACAAAATAATTTTATTTGTAATTTCGGATAAGATTTTTAATCGTTCTCATTGTGCCACTTGTCATAAAATCCGAAAAGATAATTATTGGTGATGAATTTCCGATAAGATTTTTAATCGTACTCGTTGCGCCATGTGTTATTATCCGAAAATACAATTATTGGTGATGGAAAAAAAAAATTGGATTGAAACATTGAGAGAAAGATAGGAATGTGGTTGAAAGAAAATGAGAAAATATGAAATTGTGGTGTAAGGTAGAAGATAATGAGAAGGTATTTATAGAAAAGTAAAATCAAATTTTTTTTTAATTTTTTAATTTTTTTTTCTTCAGATTTTTAATAATTTTTTACATTTAAAAAAAAATTATTCACCTAATTAATCTCTGGTATTGGATTAAAAAAAATTTGAATTTCCAACACTCTAGATTGTGCCACGTGGCACAATGCTAACATTTCAGAATTTTAAATTGTTTTTTTTTTAAAATTTACATAGCCTAATAACGTGGACCGTTGATCTTAGATCCAACGGCTGAAATTAAATGAGGTTTTTAATTTTTTAATTTTTAATTTTTTACTTTGAAAATCTAACGGTCCATAAAATATAGCCGTTGAAATCCAACGGACACAGGGAAGCCCTGTGATCTCCCCAACGGTAAGAAATCTGAGTGGGCTACGGGCCCCATTTTTGAATTTATGTCTCCTAATGCCCGCCCACGTGCACTTGAAGGCCACGTGCCTGACAGAAAGAAAAATAAAAAAAACGGCTAACGTCGCCTTGATGTCACACCCACTCCGGGCTCTCAGGCTAGCAACTCGTGTCAAGCGTTTCCTTTGGACCGGACCTGTCCCTCGGGCTGCCACATGCTGGACCAAATCAGTCCGGCTTTCTGGCTTTGTTCACTCCATTGTCCCCCTAGCAAAAGCTCCCGCAGGGGCTGCTCTAACGAGCACGTGAAGGCAATTACCAAATAGTAATATTTTACATTTTCTTAATTTATTTTTATATTTGATTTTTAAAGTGTTTTGTGGGAAGAGCAGGAACTCCAGAAGGGGCTTTATGAATTTGATGGGCTGGACGTGGGCCCAGAGGGAGCGAGAGGGGACAACGCATGACCTGACAAGGAAAGGGTGGGGCCCACAAAGGGTGCGGCGAATTTCTCGTCGGCCTCCCCGGTCATGTCGTGGCACACCTGCGCACGCATGTCACCTTGCGTGTTTTTGAAGTCTGTCTCTCAAGCCCAATGGGCTGCTCTTCTCCACAGAGTGGGCTTATCGGGAATAATGGGCCGAAGATCAAGGCCCACTTGTTCATGCGCAAAAGCGTTGAACGTATAGAAACTGAAATCTGAGGGAAGTCTTGCTCCTGTGCGAGTTTCTTGGTTTCACGGCAGCAGAGCAATTCGCGATCCACTTCGTCCTGAAACTACGTCGTTTCGATCCCAATCTTTGCTTCCCAGGTTAGATCCCTTTTTTTCTTCACTGTTACTGCATTTCTTGTAGAATTTTGGATTGGGTGTTTTGTTTTTGTTGCAAGATCGTTGTATTAAATCCGTAACATATTGAATTTTGATCAATTTCTGCGTTTGATATTAGCTCAAATCGATTAGGGTTTGTAAATTTTTTTAGTCCCAAATTCGCAATCCGTTTCATAGTATTTTAGCAGAAGTGTGATATTCCTTTTAGGAGATCTCATTGAAATTTGCTGATTATATTGAGTACATAATTGGTTAATTTTTCTGTTTGGTTGCTTTTGCTCTGATATCGTTAATGTTAATGTTTGAAATACGAAAACATCATTGCTTCTTTCTACATTGTGATGTATATATTTTATTGAATTTTCTCAGCAACCAAACAGATGGGTTTATGAGAAAAAGATAATTGGAGGATTTGGGATTTTCTGGAGGGACCCATTGGAATTTATAAAATTAGAATTAGTTTTGATTGAATTTTCGGCGACCTTATTGATATCAAATTGTTGAAACATTAACATAGGAGTAGAGAAATGCCTGCACAAAAGGTTGAGACTGGCCACCAGGACACAGTCCATGATGTGGTCATGGATTACTATGGTAAGCGCGTCGCCACAGCTTCATCCGACAACATAATTAAGATAATTGGGGTGAGCAATTCATCCTCTCAGCATCTAGCAACCCTGACTGGTCACCAGGGACCAGTTTGGCAGGTTGCTTGGGCTCATCCAAAATTTGGGTCTTTACTTGCTTCCTGTTCTTATGATGGGCGTGTCATACTGTGGAAGGAAGGTAATCAGAATGAGTGGACCCAAGCTCATGTTTTTGATGACCACAAATCCTCTGTGAACTCAATTGCTTGGGCTCCTCATGAACTCGGTCTTTGTTTGGCGTGTGGTTCTTCTGATGGGAACATCTCAGTCTTCACTGCAAGGTCTGATGGTGGCTGGGATACCTCGAGGATCGATCAAGCTCACCCAATTGGTGTCACCTCTGTTTCTTGGGCTCCCTCAACAGCCCCCGGTGCTCTTGTTGGTTCTGGTCTGCTTGACCCTGTCCAGAAGCTGTGTTCTGGTGGTTGTGATAATACTGTAAAAGTGTGGAAGCTTGGTAATGGCATTTGGAAGCTGGACTGCTTTCCGGCTCTTCATATGCATGTTGATTGGGTCAGGGATGTTGCTTGGGCGCCCAACTTGGGACTACCAAAATCAACCATTGCCAGTGCCTCACAGGATGGTAAAGTGATTATATGGACTGTGGGCAAGGATGGGGATCAATGGGAAGGCAAGGTGCTGCATGATTTCAATGCACCTGTTTGGAGGGTCTCATGGTCGCTGACTGGAAACATATTGGCTGTGGCTGATGGGAACAACAGTGTGACATTATGGAAGGAAGCAGTAGATGGGGAATGGCAACAGGTGACAACAGTTGACCCATAGAAACTTGTTTTGGAACTTTTCTTCTGTTACAGCAGATTATATATGAACCTCTTTATCAATGAAGCTCATTTCATTAAATATCATAAAAATGATCAGTTTTGATTGACGTTGATGAACCCTAAAAGTTTCATACTGTGTTACTGTTGATACGTCTGTACGAGTGATATGCACTACAATCAGTTTGACTGTTTTGGTTCTATTGACATTTGGACATGGTTGACCTTATTTTCTTTCGATATTTATAAAATATTTTGCAGCCGCGCAATACACATTGCCATAATATCTTGCAAGTTACTCTATTTACTTAAACTACAGAAGTTGATGTAAGTTACATGCTTGTTTGTATGCTGCATTTGTAAAATTAAACGAGGAGCCAAGTTCACAACTTCATTTCTTCTATGTTTTAGTTTCTATTCATACGAAGGTCTTGGGAGTTTGTTGTTCATATTGACATGCGAATTGTAGAATTGGTTTACTTATTGAATTACATTTGTTTGTGTGTGTTTTTGCAAATTGGTTGCATAAAGTAACTAGTGAATTCTTCGAGTCCAAAATTTGCGACGGGAAAAGCATCGTCTGTATTTACGTTTCGCATTTCTCTCTCTTTGCTCTCTCTCCCTGAGAGTTTTTTCTCACCACTTGTGTGGGGGTCTCCAGTTCAGGTTGGTTTGTTCAGCCCGCGGGCCTTAGCTATGCTTAAGGTCGGTTTAGTCCTTTATTTCTGCTTTCTGTTGTTCTCTTCCTTTTCTTCTGCTACTGCTATCCTTTCCCACCAGTGTGTTCTGTCCACCCGACATGCCATTGGTCCTGCTCACCTATGACCTTAGAACCAATCCTATCTTTTCTTTAATCCCTGCTATCACTCCATCTTCAAGGCCCTTCTCCATCTTTCTCCATCTTTTATGATTTGGCTCCATCCTCCATCTATATTATACCCAATCCGGTTTGCAATCACTTTTAACCGCGACATGTTGCGGAACATCGAGGTGTGTAGAGTTCCGGTGTTCACACCGGCTCGGGTGCTCGCACCACCTCCTTCTCTTGATCTGCCTTCGTTGGCAGTGTCGCAAGTGGGTTTCCCATTGACTTCTTTGATTTTTTCAACTTGGTGGTTGCAATCGGAGAGGGTTTCTTTGCTGGATGATGGAGTCTTCCTTCCTTCCATCTTTGAGACGTTGTTTAGCCAGATTTATGGTGGTCGTTGGGGTCAATGGCTTGTATTGATCGGAAGGTGCTGCGGCAGTTGTTGCAAAAGGCTATGGTTTTCTTCTTCTTTTGGTTTGTTTTTGTTTATGAGCCTAATCTTTGGTTGGGTTCTTGGTGTTTTGTTTTGCAGGTCCACGTTTTCTTTGTATATTTGTTTGGGGCATCTGCTATGTAAATTTTGTTTCTGTTGGCAATGAACTTTGCCTTCGTAACCCACAAAAAAAAAAAAAAAAAAAAAACAATGGGATACCATGGTCATTGATCATTTTGTGTTGTCGGGAGGATGGGTTTGAGGAGGGTATGTATCGGTAACGAATTTGCAATTTATTTCAGAACAATTTTTCTTGAGGAGAGAATGGATTCGTGATACTACTTTTTTAGACAACTTTTGACATTTTTTTTATGACACATACTACGTAATGTATTTTAACGATTCAAACTATCTATCTAATATAGATGGTGGGAATTTTCTTTCCGAATGTTCATGGTTTGGGCCGTACATGCCCCAACGCATGGAATACTTGTGATGGAGGATGGAATTGTAATGATCTCAATGGGTCTGGTTTATGCAGGCCTAGCTAGATTCATAAATCTGTAAAATTTTGTCTCTAACTCGCCAATTTCTTGCACAATGATTGCCTGTGACGAAACCCATGGGGCAGTTTATTCTCATATGCTACTTTCATCCATTTTATCTGGCTTATTGTGTGTTTTAGTTTCAAGAAAAATGATAAAGAGATTCTCTCAAAAGGGGGACTTTACGTGAAGTGGCGGAAAGTTCATAGATAGTTCCACTGTTTAGAGAGTCCCCTAAGCATTTATTTAGTTCAAATCTATCGTTCTTTGCCGTAAATATTGAAAATAAGAAAAACAAAAACTCATTAATTCCGTGTTTTTTATTTGTGTGTGTGAATGATGTGTTCTCTTCTCAAATAGTTTGATACAGTATTTTTGGAGACGTCAAATAGTCTGATACTCATCGTGTGTTTTAGTTCAAAGGTAAATGATAAGGAGACTCTCTAAAAAATGGGACTTTACGTGAAGTGGTGGAGAGTCCATGAAGTGGTGGAGAGTCCATGGATAGTTCCATTGTTTAGAGAGTCCCCTAAGCATTTATCTAGTTCAAATCTATAGTTCTTGCCGTAAATATTGAAAATAAGAAGAAAAAAACTCATTAATTTTGTGTTTTTGTTTTGTGAATGATGTGCTCTCTTCTCAAATAGTCTGATACAATATTTTTAGAGATGTCAAATAATTTGATACTCATTGTGTGTTTTAGTTCAAAGAGAAATGATAAGGAGACTCTCACAAAAGTGAGATTTTACGTGAAGTGACAGATAGTCTATGGATAATTCTATTGGTTAGTGAGTCCCTTTAGCATTTATCTTGTTCAAATCTATCGTTCTTTGCCATAAATATTGAAAATAAGAAAGAAAAAAAAAAACTCATTAATTATGTGTGTTTATTTTATTTTATTTTGGTGAATGATGTGCTCTCTTCTCAATGTTGAAATATTCTATTTGTTTATGCTTGGTTTCAGGCAAATCGATTCGAAATAATCAATTTTGGCCTAGACCGGTTTGTCTCTTGAGTTTTGCCACTTACAAACTAAACCTCAAACTGCTTACGTAATATTAATTTTTATTCTACATATTCTCTTTCTTTTTGAAATCCTACACAAATAGAAGAAACTAGTTTAGTTACACATAAGTGTGGATGCAAAATTTTGCCTTCTTCTTTTTGGACAAAAATGTACTTGCAAAACAATTAACACCTTAGATCAATGCCAACAACCTCACGCGCCCACGATGAATTTTTTGGGGGGGGGGGGGTGGGGGAGCTTTGGCCGAAGAACCTCCATGCCAAAGTTAGAATTTGAGGGAAAATTGTTTAGAGAAATTTGGAGAACTTTGCAAGAGAGTTGGATAGGAGTGTGGTCGGCCACTACTTGGAGAAGATTGCAATCAATTAGGAAATTAATTAATTAGTAGGAAATTAATCAATAAATTTGGGTAAGTAATCTTATTTTGAATGAATAATTGAAGGTTATTTGATGAGGATAGATGAACTAGGTTTTGAATAAATACCTATTTTGATCACTTTTGACCTTGATTGAGTTGCGATTGTTCGCTGCTTATGCATAGGAGTTCAGGTGTGTCTCGAGGGTAATTTTGTCTTTTTACCCAAGAATCCACGTGTCGTCTCCATATTTTTCTTGATTATTTTTGGCTCCACAAATGCCCCCACACCTGTTGGGCTGCTTGTAGGAATGGGCAGCAGGTGTATAGATCTTCTTATTTTGGGAAACATAAGATTGTTTCCTATTTTGAAGTAGATTCCCTCTTTAATTGAAAATTAGATCCTTCAAGGAAGGGGAAATAAATTTCTACCAAAGTTTATTTAAGTTGATCTTAAGTAGATTATCAAATTAACTTTGGAGAGCAATTTATTCTACCCTACAAGAGAGAGAAAGCTAAAGTATATTTGTTCCCATTCCCTTAGCAATCTTCTACACTTGCCCATGCAAAGGATCGTGTTTCGTTGCTTTCTTCGTCTTCACGCAGCTTCAAGGTAAGAAAAAAAATTAATTTTCCTTGTCTTCTCAAATTTTGAGAGCCTCGGGGCTTGAAATTTGGCTTAACGAAGGTTGATGATGTGTGAAAAAGGGCTTGGAGAAGTTCACGGCATTGTTGCCGTGGGTGGCAAGATGCGGAGTGGTGGCGGCTCGGCTCGGTTTGGGCTGAGGGTTGACGTGGCTGGCACGAGCCAAGAAGCTGGGCTAGATGAATGGGCCTCGGTCCGCTGGAAGGAGTGGAAGAGCGGGGCTTTAGCTTATTTTCCTTCTATTTGGGCTGTGAGGCCTGCGGGCTGAGGAAGTATCTGGCTAGATCGTGGGGCTTGACATGGTTGCTAGGCTTTTGCAGCTTAGGCTGTGAGTAGGTTTTTTTTTTTTTTTTTTTTTGAATGCTGGGCTCGGGCCCGTGCATGAGAAGAGAAATGGGGAGTAGTGGGCTGCTGTTCTTGGCTCGCTTGATTAGACCGAAGATAGTTTCATTATTATTATTTTTAGGCTGGGC